>NC_053418.1:29783036-29974328 GCF_016859285.1 Xiphias gladius
AAATGTACTACCACTGCAAGAGGGCGCCTGACAATAAAACATAACTATGGGGCATTATAAGCTGCTCGCACAGATGACCTTTAGGGTGTTTTTTTTGGGGAGGACACTCTTGCAAATCACTTGGTTGAACATCCGATACAATCCATCTATTGGATACTTTCTACTTCATTGAAAAAAGTAAGAGGTACAGGATTCTGTCCAGCAACTTTTGGAAAGAAGTCAACTATCACTCTCAAAGTGCATTACATTAAGAGAAAAACCATCATAGAAGTTGTTATTGGGTTGCTGTTGGGTTGGATGATAATTCTATATTTACAATATCTGGCTAGTAGTATTGTGTTATGCTGATATGATCATATTATATAATCCTTACATATGTAACACTCATACCAGAGTAAAAGCTTTAATGGCAATAACAAGTCAATATGGTAATAATGACAGTGCACTGCTTTGGCACCCAGTATACAAGAAATTATGTAGGGGAGACCCGGAGCTGGTTGGCAACAGGGGTTGGTTGGCACACAGCTATTTTCTGGTCTTTTGAAGGTTACAGAAACAAATATGTAACATCGACATGTTTGTTTTCTTTTCCTGCACTAATCTACTATGTTAAAACATCTGAAAGTCGCTAACTATTTAGGTGAGGGTAATATTTCAGTTTTAGAGTATGAAAGGTAAAAAAGTGGTCTGTGGACTAAATGTATTATAAAACTTTGTTAGATAGAGATATTGGGAAAGTGTTGATTCTAGTTAATAGACATAGGAATCAACTACATCTTAATATAAGATAAGAAAGTCTGTGATGAGTGATGGTAGCTGGCTAACATAATTTCATCACAAAGTTTTGTAAAATGTGAGTGGGGTTGGTTGCCACACTGATTTTGGGATGGGCCAACCCACCATGGTATAGGCATTTAGTAAAAAACAAATGGTAAGATATGTATTATACATGTGTCTGCGTCACACAACTTAAACAAACACACTGACTAACACTGAGTTATAGAGTAAGGCATTGCTACTATTGAGAACTAAAAATTGTGGTCAGTACCCTTTAAGAAAGTTTTTGTAACTCCCTGAGATTATGAAAGATTAAAAACTATTGTGAAAGATAAAAAACAATGTTTATTTTGCTAGTTAATTATTATTTTGAATGGGGAGATATTCTATTAAATATTCGTGTTTTCTGGTTCTTTGTATGGTTCCAATGTACATTTGTGTACATTAAAACATATTTATTTATAGATGAGACCTTAACCTTTCATTTGCTACTGGTTAGAATATTCTAACTTAAACTATGCCAGAGAAATACAACAGAGAGTGAAAAGCATGCCAACCAACACAATTCTCCCCTACTGTATCATTTTGTATTACAGTTTTTTACAGTTGATGGCTCACATTTCTCTAGACTGTGTTTACTTTTCAGAACTTTAATACAGTCAGTACAACAGCAGTCAATCTGGACTAAACTATGGATCACTGTGGAGATTTTATTGCCTTGAAACAAAATGCATTTAATTATCACTTTTTTTCAAAATTCATTAACTGTTTTCTCACGCAAACTCAGCTACCACCAAACCCCTACGGATTTATACTCCATTTTGCATGCTCATATACTGTTACTAAAGTCAAAACCTAAAACACAAGACAAAATTACTGTAAATTAGACTGACATTTGCTACATTTACATCTAAATGGTCAAATGGTCCACTCTGGCTCTGGCTGAGCCTGCTCTCCCAGTCCTTGTACTCCAGCTCCTGATTGGGAAGTGGAATCAGCCGTGCTCAGTCACCTGCTAGAGAAAAGAAATCTGGAAATCTCCAAGTCAAAGCAAGGTAGCTCAAATGTTTTCCCTCTCAGCCATGGCCTCTAGCTCTTTCTAGGGGATCCAAGGTTTTCCCAGGGCAGAATATGTAATTAATCCAGCATGTTCTGGGTCTCCACCAAGTTTGACACACCTGAAAATACCACTACAGGTGGTGTCCATGAACCATCCTGCTCAGATGCATGAACCATCTGAAATGCCTGCCAGTTTGAAGGAACAGCAAACAAAGCCTGAAAAACTTCCTTCTTGAGCTAGCTGGGTTTCTTAGCCATTGGTGTCTCTCAGTGTCTTTGGTTGCTGCCACAACATATACAGAAGACCTTCTTGCCACATCGCAGAATTGGAGGAGGAAATTTAACATAGTACAATGCACATTCATTCACATAATAATAGGGCTAATAATAGGACTAATAAAATAATAATCAGACTAAATATGATAATAACAGTAATAATAATAATAATAATAATAATTGAAGCAACATGTGCAGGATCATGGGGTCAATAGGTGGTTTGCAGTTGCAGATCTGGACTCTGCAGCTGCAGAGGCAGAAATACCTGCAGAAAGTGACAGGAGGAGGGAGGGAATAGAGGAGAAAGCACAAAACTATATGAGAGAGAAGAAGCCAAGTTAGTAACAAGCATTGATGGGATATGAATGTGTATGGATGGAGAGTGAAAGGAGGAGAGAGAAGCTCGGTACATCATGGGAAGTCCACCGGCAGACTAGGCCTATAGCAGCATACACGTTACATGTCTGACTTTACCTGATCTGCCCAGTGGCCCTCCCTGCCACAGCTTTGTTCTTCTCATCCCCTGAGTATCCAAGACATATTGTATGGCCTCTGATCTGATATGATTGAACATGGTGTTTGATATGGAGAGTACACGACTAGCACGGAAGTCAAATAACCAATCACTTGTGGGTTGAAATCAGACAGTACATTGCCCTTGTGTTGTGCACAACTGGGGGTACAGACATGGCCACCAGGCACTCCTCCTGTGCCTGACTCCACTTCTACTGGTTCACTTATTTATTTTCAGTTTTGGAGCTGCCTAACCCTTGTCCTCAATCTGTGTGATTTTTTTCTTTCTGTAAGCAGTACTCCATTTCCAAGTGCTTTGCATTGCAGCACTGTAGTGTCTAACAGCACCACCCTGACAAAGAAGTTTAGCATGTATCCTATGCTTTGCATAAGCTGTCATTTTCTAGACTAGAGTCTAGAGTTTTGTCATCACAAATTCAGCTACCCACAATGTAAACCTTGTTGGTTACACCATGTTGCATGTATCTCATGTGTGTTTGTTCTGGCCTGCCATTCTTCTGTTCTAACTGTGATTTAGGTACTTCCATTATTCTGTCTATACTTGGGACACTTTGTATTATGTTAGTCCTGGTTATCCTCAGCCTAGCTTTATTTATGGCTGAGTTGGCTGTCTGATCACATACACTAACAAGTTGTGCAACTATATTTCTTTGGGCGTTCTTACATTTTTTGTTCTTTCTTTAGTACACATTGTCCTCCCTTCTCTCTCTGGAATCTTCTCAAATCTTCATTCTCTCTGTTGATGCCACTTTTTTATTCTGTCTTACTTTCCTTCTCTCTGTCCTCTTCTGTATAAGCAGTTATGATAAGGGTTCTGATTGTCAGTTTTCAGTTTCAGTGATGGAGCTACTGTGAGTGTACGCAGAATCTGATGGCTAGTTCTCTCTTTGTCTGTCTCCCATAGATATACACCAGCTCACTGATTGTAAATATTTTCCATCCTATTAAATTAAAACTCTCTCTCTCTCTCTCGCACACCCACTCTTTCCTTCTCTCTCTGTCTCTCTCTCTCTTTCTCTCTATCTCTAACACACACACGCACAACACAGACACACACACACACACACACACACACACATACACACACACACACACACACACACATTGTAGATGAGGGATGGAATGTAGTGGCATTGTTTGATACAAAGTGACAGAAAATCCAGATGAAGTGTGATTGTGCATTCATTTGTGCTTGGGGCTGTAAGCTTGATATGCATACAGCTGTGTGTGAGAAGCAAAGGTAGAACGCAGTAGAATGTGTGCTTTGATTTACTGCTACTTCAGTTGATTTTACTTGTTTATCCTATTACCTTTATTAATGTGGTTTTTAAGCAGTGTTAGGTTGTTGCTTTCAGTCAATGGTGCATAGTAGAACAAAGGTGGAGTTAGCCACTTAATTTTTCATTTATTCAGTCAGACTGTTATGTTACTATTAGAAGGTGATTCATGGAGATAAACAGCTGGTGGAGCAAATTCTCCAGTCAGTGCCATTAAACAAACCAACAGAAGAAGAGGACACAATGAGAGGAGATCATTAAAAGAGCTCCGTTCAAAGTTCAAATGACAGAAAACCATATGGAAAACACTGAAATCTGACATTTCTGTTAGCTTCATGTATTAATGTGAAGACTACAACAGATCTGATGTTTTTGTCTCCTCCGTGAAATGGAGGCTTGAGTGACAACTAAGTGACAAATAAATAATCATATTTCATTAGTCTTCAAACAGTACCTCTTCCTGGCAACTAAAGTATTATCAGTGTTATCCTGGTTCTGTTTAGGCAACTCAAATCTCTTGGCTAGGGTTAGGGAATCATCATTTTTAAAACACATGTTGTGTCCTGTTTCACATGTTGTGTTTGATTTGATTATTTATTGATTTACTATTCCCCTAATATAACTTTGAATGTGTAGATGTAGCTACTATATGGGTTTAAATCTGTCCATCTGTGTGTCTTTGTCCCAATATATATATGTGTGTGTGTGTGTGTGTGTGTGTGTGTGTGTGTGTGTGTGTGTGTGTGTGTGTGTGTGTGTGTGTGTGTGTGTGTGTGTGTGTGTGTGTGTGGGTCTGTCTGTCTGTCTGTCTGTCGGACTGTCTAGTCTTTTTGGGACAAATTTCAGAGGGAGACCAGTTAATTGGTCATGTCCCCAGTTGGGAAAAAGCTGATTTTTGGGTAAATATTTAAGGTTAGGGTTAGTGTGTGTTTGTGTGTGTGTGTGTGTGTGTGTGTGTGTGTGTGTGTGTGTGTGTGTGTGTGTGTGTGTGTGTGTGTGTGTGTGTGTGTCCATGTGTGTGTGTGTGTGTGTGTGTGTGTGTTGTTGTGTAGTATTAAGACAGAGACAGTGCTGACCTTGATATTTCCTTATAGGGAGTGGTACAGCTCAGACATGTATGTGCTGAGGCACTTGGATGGCTTAAACACAAACTACCTGCACCTCCAGCAACCTCACACTCTATGTGTGTGTGTGACTCCCTGTCATCACCAGGTATTCCAACAAATCAACTGCCTCTAATGTCATGGATATGCTACACACTACTGTAGGTTAGTCAGATACCAAAAATTAACAAAAATATCTCATTAACTGTTTAGGAATTACAGCCAAGTCCCTCACTTTCAGAAGCTCAAAAGTAATTGGACAGTTGACTGACAGTCAGTCTCATGGCCAGGTGTGCCCTGTTCCCTCAATATTTCATGACAAACTAAGGAGATAAAAGGTCTTGAGTTGATTCCAAGTGTTGTATTTGCATTTAATGGGAACTCTCAATATGCAGTCCAAAGAGGTGATGATACAAATGAAGGAGGCCTTCACTAGACTGAAAAAACAAAACAAATCTATCAGACAGATGGCAGAAACTTTAGGAGTGGCCAAATCAACAACTTGGTACATTCTTAAAAAGAAAGAATGCACTGGCAAGCTCAGCAACAACAAAAGGCCTGGAAGACCACAGAAGACAACTAAAGTGGATAATCGCAGAATTCTTCCCTTGGTGAGGAAAAACTATTTACAACATCTAGCCAGGTTAAGAACATTCCCGAGGCCATGGGGTCATCCTGATATTATTCCCAGTTGACAGTCTGCTTCTCCTCTCACGTGGGAATGAAGACCAGGACAAATTCCCATTCTTTGACTGGAAGGTTACAGGCTCGGCAGGGTGCCTAGAAATTAACATTTATGCAGCTAATATACACAGGCCCCCAGTTGTTCTCTATAAAATCAATTACTTAAATGAATTAATAAAAGGAGCCATAAAATAAACAAAAATAACCGATGCACTTAGAAAAAAGTGAGGAGTTGTCCAAGAAGTTTGGTTTAAAAGTGCCGAGTTCAGTTTTCACCTGTAGCTGCAATAAGTGGGTAGCAATGTGACCTAAGGAAAGCTCATTTCGCCTTTTGATGATCAACATCGAAGCATTCTTCTAGATGAAGATACCATGCCACTGCTTCAAGTAGCCTCATGCAATCACAGAATAATGAAATAAAATGGTCTGTTGGAGTTTTGAGTGTTCCTCACCACTGTTATGAATACTCCAATGTTTTTCCTGACCTCTGGATCATCTTGTAACACTTGGAGCTAAATGCTTCCTCCACAGGCCAACTTTCCTCAGGCTTCCATGGGAACTCAGGAGCATGTATCCATCTAATTGGCTGCATGAATTTGACTGCACTCGTTCCTCTTGAGGCATCATCAGCTGGATAGCCCTTGTTGCTTACATATCTCCATTTACATGGATCTGTGTTGTCATGAATCAGTGAAACTCTGTTTGCTTAAATAGGTCTTAAACCTAGTGTGGTCATTTCCAATGTACTTGAGCACTGTTTGGCTATCAGTCCAGAAGACTGAGGGTTTTAAGTCAAGGTGTAATTCTTTTTTCAGCATTTTGTCCACCTCCACCAACAGTGCTGCAGGCACCAGCTCCAGTTACAGTACTTTGATGTGCTTTAAAGGAATGACTCTGGAATTTCTTAGGACAAAAGAAATATGCACAACATGTTAACCTGCCTGATGTACAACACTCAGCTATAGCCACTTTCACCACCGTCAGCAAAGTGATGCAAATTTACCTCTTCAGGTATGTGGCTTCTGGCTGAGGTGGAAATTGAAATGGAAATGGTCAGAGTCCACACACCAGTGCAGTCCCAGTGCTCTTTCAGTTGGGAGGTTGTCTTTGTCAAGATCCAGTGTCCTAACTTCCTTTGCCCTTTGTTGTTGGGGGAAGGAGGCTAGGACTACTAGGCTATTGCTAACCCACAGAGTGAGCTGAAAGCTACCTTTGCTGCATAATGCAGTCATCGACGTCAGACAGTTTCAGCTATCTAAGGGGGAAACAAGCTTTCATTTTCATAAGCTGCAAAGCTTACACAACTTGGGGAGGACACAGCACCAAATATGTTCACTAGCATGCGGTATTCTTTGGGGATTTGACTGGTATCACCTTGTGGCCACCACAAGAAGTGCAAGTAGTCCACGTCAGTCCACATCAGACTCTAACCTGATGGAACACTGATTTAATGTCGGCCATAATTACAATGGGCACTTTACAAAATCTCAAAAGGACTCCTACAATAGAATTATTCAGATCAGGATCCTACAGTAGATCTGTGTTAAGGGGATACACCTTGGTTAGATGCTTCACAGTCAAAAACCACTCTAAGTTTTCTCTTTTTGGGGCTGTACACCCCATGGTGTGGTATGTAACAAATTTTTCATGGTGACTGTTTCAGTTCTTACTGCAGGGCTTTATCTGCATAACTATTCTCAAAGATGTCATTGACAAAGGCAACATATTCTTGCTTGTATGGCTGGTGTTTTTTCATTTTCCTTATTAGGCTCTGCAGACGCTGCTCTGCAATTTGGCATTGTTAGGTATGCTGACACTGGCTCGCCTGAAAGGTAGCTTCAGATTATAATGTCCATCTTGTAGGACAGCCTCACTGACTATCTCTGAAAAACCTTTTGTCTTCAATTGCTCATTTACAACCCACCTCAATAGGGTTATTACTGCATAGGAACCCTCGCCTTGGCTATTAATATAGTTAATAGCCAAGTCAATAGTCAATAGTTTTTGGAACATTTGTGCCAATCAACAACTCCACCTTAGCACTGATACTGGGAAGTTCGATTTTATTTAAATGTGCCCATTACGTTAAGTCATTCTGTTTGGGAATGTTGTTTGTGGTAACTGGCATTGATTTCCGAAAGGAAAACTTCAGGAAAAGGTAAGAAGTTGTCAATGTCCAGTGCTGAAACTTTATTTCAGATATAACATGAGACGCAACAAATTTTTTCCTATTCAATGTGGTTAGCAGAATGTTCGTTTTTCTACCATTCAGACTTAGCTGAAACATCAGTGTCTCAGAGCAGAAGGTTGCAGTGGATCCAGGATCCAGGAGAGTATACACTTGCAAGATCTGGCTGCCTTTTGCTGCCTTAACCTGATCTGGGAAATTGGACAGCACGCTCTCTTGGTCTCCGGCTCCTATATGACTGCATAACTCTGTTGATGCACCGCCCACTACACCAGAGAGCCTTTCAGCCTCTTTAGTTGTGCTATCTTTGAAATCAATGTATGTGGGTGAGCTTGCTTGCACACTCTGCAGGTGAGATGCCTTTTGCAGTCTCTGCTAATGTGGCCTGTGAGAGACAGACAAGCATATGCCCTTGGTCTTTAAAAAGCTGAGCTTGTCTCTATGCGTATTCTTTAAGAATTGTTTTCTCCAATGTTTATCTAAAGCTACAAAAGGGACAAGCGGGTTCAGGAGTTTTTTCTTTTTGGGCAATAATGACACTTTTTAATTACTGCCAGACCACTTTGAGACCCACAGGTCTTGAAAGGAGATCTAGGACTTGAAAGGAGATCTAGCCTTGCCTCTACTGGCCGACTGGTCTTGAAGGTTACCAAAGGGTCGGTCGGCTGCCATGCGAGCTGTTTTTTCAATAAAACAAACAAGGTCTAAAATTCTAACCCTGCATTCTAACGACTGCACTCTTCTTGCAGCCCTTCCTGAGCTTGTATTATAACTGTTGTGGTGGAAAATTGCCTGTAAAACACTCAGCACAAATAAAATAAACACACAAAACACTGATGGGTGAGGGGAGGCTGTGGCTCAGGAGGTAGAGGTAGAGGTCGTCCCCTAACCGGTGGTTCGATCCCCCGCTCCTCCTGTCTGCATGCCGAAATGTTCTTGGGCAAGATACTGAACCCCGAATTGCCTAGAATGTATCATCGGTATGTGAATGTGTGTGTGTATAGAAAGCGCTGTTTGTATAGAAAAGCGCTGTATGAACGGGTGTGTGAATGGGTGAATGTGGCAGTAGTGTAAAGCGCTTTGAGTAGTCAATAAGACTAGAAAAGTGCTATATAAGGGAAGTCCATTTACCATGGGTTGAGATTTAAAATATAATGCATACAATATGGGAGACAGATACACACGGGATGTGTCTCAAAGGAGAAAATAAAGTTTCACTCTTTATAGGTTTTTGAGGAAACAAAGAAGAGGAGAATGATTGGCAATTGGCCCCAAAACAACCAGATATTGACCATTTGCATGAGCTGGGCACATGCAAAGGGGGTCGTATTACAATTCCAAGAAAAGGGGTCTCCACATATAAAATCTGGTTTCACTTTAACATCCCTCAGCTACTCTTGTCCTCCAAGCATAGAAACATTAATAAATGAATGATAAACAAATGATTCATACTAATTTTACTTTCACATAACGTACAGTGCTTATCATGTTGGATACTGTGTCTAGTCTGTATTCCATTTCCTCCATAGCATTGCAGCAGCTCCTAAGGAACATGGCATTATTCTGCAGTGATCTTGAATCCTCAGATTTAATGTTGGACCAGGATAGAGCCTTTTCCAAGTAAGCAAAAGATCTTGTATTTTTTTCCAAAGATTTCCTTTAGTACACTTTTGCTTTCTGGTAGCCTCTATTTGGAGACATGTACTCACAGCTGTATACTAGCCTTTGATCTTGGCCTTTTGTAAATTGCAACTTGCCTCTGTGGTTGTCTGGTTTATTTTCAATTATATTTTCAAATGAATGAACAGATGACTTATACTCGAGAATTTGTCCATTAAAGAGTAAAATGCTCCCTTGTGGTAGTGTAGACAGAGGTTGCTGTTTTACAAAAATCCTTGTCAAACTGTTTTTATTCCTCCAGAATTTTGATTATGTGCTTTTCCTGTGCTGAGCTCGGTGTGGAAGGGATTTGCCATTGTGAGTGATCTGGCTATGAATGGTGGGGGGGTTCAGTCCAATACAGTGAGTGTTTAGTGTACCGATGACCAGAACCCCGTTTCCCAAAAATGTCTTAAGGCTGCGATGATCTTTGTCCAATTATATGTTCATGTCCTGTGATCAACTTAGTCTCAAGATGGTTTTGGGAATCAGGGCACTGTTCTTTAGTTTTATCAACACTTAGCTGGAGGTAAGTTATCAATACACCACTGTGTGGTGTGAAGTGAGAAATGGAGTGTTGATAGACTGTGACGGAGTTACAGTATTGTCACTGAGTAGTGCAAGTATGATAGTGTCATCAGTATTTGATGTGTGTAGTGCTGGGTGAAGAACTGTTTCAGTCAATTTTTAAATGGGGTGTAAGAGAAGGGGATATCCCTTGGCAATGAGTCATATATCTTTATTCAAATTAAATTAAAATGTACAGCCACAGGACTCCCTTGATCATTAGAGGGTATCACATGAAACTTTTAACCAGCCACTCAAAAAGTTATTGCCTTTAGTCTTAAAATAATAACAATTGAATGCTGTAGTAACTGAAGTCTGGTACTTCCATTAAACTCTCCTTTTTTTATCCTGCTGTTTGGTGTGTTTCCCTCTGTAGCCTCTAGATGTTGCTGCTTCCCTGTGACTGACAGTGATGCTGGAGTCTGATGGCTCTCTCAGCTGCTGGGACTGTCTTTAGATTCACTAACACTAGTATGTGTATTGAATCTCAAAGTGTTTTGGATTCATTCACAACTGTACTTAAAGCTGTCCACTTATCATCGGATCACCAAAGATGCATATTAATGCCAGGTATGAGCAGGGCCACTGATGCTGAAAGGATCAGTGGCCCTGAGTGAGTGTTCAACTACACACTCGCATTCTCACTGAAAAACTACTATCACTTGTTTTATATACATTATGTCTTCCATTTTGTCTACCTAATCTAAAAGAATTAAAATTAAGCCAGTCTAAAAGAATTAAAATGAAGCTTGAACATAGCAGTAAAATATTTAACTTTGAGGGAAAGACATTTAAATAGGGATAGATTGAATTGTAGATTTTTTTTAATGATGATGGCTTGGTTTTTTCAATAATAATGTATGTGTAAAAAGAATAGACATTGTATCCACTATTAAGGCAAAAACAAGGGCTTCTTGTTAGTTAGTGAAACAAAATAAAAACCTGAATTTAAATTATGGCAATAGGTTGAAAAGCAACTAAGCAAAGGCATTTTTGAGTCACTTGAAGCAATATACAGTAGCAAGGGAACTGCATGTGCCTTATTGTTAAAATGAAATGAAAGGAAAATAAGAGCCCACTAGCATGATGTGATCCTGTGATTAAAACAAGAGAAAAGAGAGGAGGGAAGGTATATTAATGATGGACATTGCACTGAACATACAGTTAACACTGTGTGATGTGAATTGTGATGGATTATGTGGGTTGACTATTGTCTTTGGAACGGCTGCTTTCACTGTGTAACATCCGATATTCAGTATATTTTTAACAAAAATCCCAGTAAATTTTGCTCTCAAGTGAGTTTTGCATTATTTGACTTTGCTGAAGCTGAGATGTTGTTTTCTTGTCCCACTAGCAACAACACCAAGGGTGTCAATCCTGATACTGGTTAATCTGTCTGTCCAGACACCTTGATCCAACAAAATAGCTTGGCTTACCACTGTGGATTCCCCAAGATTTTGGTGACCCATTGAACTTTTTTCAAGCACCACACTCTGGCCACAATTTCCCCGTTTGACGAACACTTTTATACATGGCAAGGTCCCTAGATGATAAATCATATTTATTTAAGTGAACCCCCAGACCTTTCCAAGACTGCAACCTCTGCATCATGTTGGGCTTTCAACATTTAGTCTTGTTTTAAATAAAGTTTGAACTTCAGTAACTCCAAAGCTGTGTTTCTCTTTGCTGCAATTCATTTTCTTCCTATGTGAAGAAACTGTTTGCTTAAACAACTAAGGGACACTGGCACTCCAGGACACTGACTGTATATCTTGATGAAAACTCTTTCTGTTCCATATAGTTCCAGGAGTCAACTCTTGTCTTTCCATAAGTTTAATTCATCATTTGCAGATGGTCTCAAGCATACAGAGATCGAAGGTCACAGCAATGAGCAGTGTATGGCAATGAGCAATGTGTGACAATGAGCAAAGAGCACAGAACTGAGTAAGCATTTATACACTTTAGTGAGTACCAAAGGTAGGGGTTGCTGTGTAACTGTTCAAAGAGATAAGACACACATAAAGGGATTGTTCCATTGCAGCTACAGGGATGAACGCCATCTTGCCTGGCATCCTTTTACCCCTGAGGGCCAACAGAACAGTGAGCAATCAGTGCATTCCATATATTGATATAACTACAACGTAGCAGGTGAATAGTAAAATGTGAATAGTATTAAAATTTTCCATTACAATATCTGACCAAATCCAGAGAGAGACAGAGACCTCCTCCCTAAGTCTATAGTACTACATTGGAGCGGATGGATAATATGAGCTCGTGTAGAACAGAGGCAAGGCTGCAGGCTAAAACAAACAAACAAAAAACATTTCCTCCTCATAATACATAATGTTCTCAACCACCAGTATGTACTGACTTCATCCCACCTCCACTCAAATCTGAGAAAATACTGATCGTTCTTCTCTCAGAAATCCAGGCTATTACTAACATCTTTAGTAAGTTTATGTTATGTTCGTGTAACCATTCAACTAGGGCTCGGCAATATGGCTTACAAATAATATTGCGATATATTTAAACTGTATCATAATACACGATATATATATATATATATATATAAATATTTTGAAATCTCCTCTAAAGCACTTGATATATGCCGGATTTAACCCTTTAAAATCATGGCAGAATGATGATTCTAAGTCCTTGCAACATATGTCTGCATGAAAAAATTCATGTTTTTATTCATTAGTGGTTTCTATTTGAACAATTTAAACTTGCATGCAAAAAGGAGGAAATCATAACCAAGTTAAATTTAACAAAACAGTATTTATTCAACCCAGGCAATTGCACACATAGGCTTTTAACAGCTGTTAAATGAAAATAAATAATGGCATGACATAGGCCTACATACTGTAGTCTAGGTCTATGGAGCTCAAGCTCAGCATAGACCCTGAACAAAAACAGAGCTCACAGCAACAATGAATTAATCAAAACAATATAAATTAAAGTTCACTTTTTATGCATGATGTTTGTGGCAACAGGTTATTAAAAAAAATGGTAAAATAAAAATAGCATAGTTTGTGAACCACAAAAGTGAGGTCCAGGCTCTCACTGTGACAAACTATTATCCCAAAAATAAAATTGTATGTCTTCCTTTATGATGAATTGAACATGTGATTACCAAAGCTAATTCTAGATGTTTGTCTCTTTCACTGATTTCAGATTTTAATGTTGACATCACTTAAAAACACAAGTGTTAAATAATAAAGACACAAACCATAAACACACATAAACACACACTTACTCCTGTGACGTGACTGTTATTGTTCTGTAGAGTGGGTCATCATAGTGTTTGTTTTGAAATGTCTTTCTTGGGTTTTTTTTTAATATAAACAAAAATGTTTTAATGCAGACATATGTTGTAGGGACTACTACAATCATCATACTGGTGTGATTGTATGCATCAAAGGGAGCTGTGCATATGCAGAGTTTCAGGCATTCATTGTTAAGTAGTGGGTGGTATTTCAAATGGTGAAACAAATTTGTGGTACTACTGCCTTTTGTGATAATGGTAAAGGCAGTAGTACCACAAATTATGTGCAAAATATTTTGGAGCATAATTTGCAGATAGCTATTGTTTCTTCACCATCTTCCTTGCAATACACAAACCACTGCCAGACAATGGATCAGATGCCGTTTCTTTTCGGAACCAATTCGTCCACCTGCATCTTCTAACATTAACATTTCCAAACTCAATATGTATAAACTCATTTTGGCGCTTCACTTCTTCTCTTTCCCTGTTCCTTTCAGATACAAAAACACACAACATAAATAACAAAACTATTTCATTAGCTGTTTAGGTAAGACATTTTTATACATAGTCCCTGACTGACAGTCAATTTCATGGCAAGGTGTAGCCTGTTCCCTTGATATTTCATGACAAATTAAGCAGCTAAAAAGTCTGGAGTTGATTGCAAGTGTTGAATTTGCATTTGGTAGCTGTTTATGGGAAATCTCAAAATGTGGTCCAAAGAGGTTTCGATGCAAATGAAGGAGGCCATAACTAGGCTGAAAAAAAAAAAAAAACCTATCAGGCAGAAACTTTAGGAGTGGCCAAATCAACAACTGAGTGCATTCTTAAAAAGAAAGAATGAATTGATGAGCTCAGTAACACCAAAAGGCCTGGAAGACCACGGAAGACAACTAAAGTGGATAATCGCAGAATTCTTTCCCTGGTGTATGTAAATACAGAAGGTTTTCCACAAGCTGCACACCACTGGTAACACTCAAGATCAGAGAGGCCAGATTAGACTTTGCCAGAAAACATCTAAAAAAGCCTGCACAGTTCAAGAACAAGACTCTTTGGACAGATTGAACCAAGATTAACTTGTACCAGAATGATGGGAGGGGAAGAGTATGGAGAAGCAAAGAAACGACTCATGATCCACATCATCTGTCAAACATGGTTGAGGTGGTGTTATGGCACGGGCATGTATGGCTGCCAATGGAACTAGGTCACTGGTGTTTTATTGATGATGTGCTTGCTGATAGAAGTAGCAGGATGAATTCTGAAGTGTATAGGGCTATACTATCTGCTCACGTTTAGCCAAATGCTGCAAAACAGATAGGATGGTGCACAGTTCAGATAAATAATGACCTAAATAATAACATACTGCAAAAGCGACCGAAGAGATTCTCAAGGCAAAGAAATTGATTATTTTTCAATGGCCAAGTCAGTCACCTGACTTAAACCCAATTGAGCTTGCTTTTCACTAACTGAAGACAAATCTGAAGGCAGAAAGACCCACAAACAAGCAGCAACTGAAGTCGGCTGCAGTAAAGGCCTGGCATCACAAGGGAGGAAACTCCGCATTTGGTGAGGTCCATTGTTTCCAGACTTCAGGCAGTCATTGACTGCAAAATATTTTCATTCAAATATTAAGAATATATTTATAATAATGTTGGTTTGTCCAATTACTTTTGAGCCTCTGAAAATGAGGGACTATGTATAGAAATGGATGTAATTCCTAACAGATATTTTTGTGAAACCCCTTGAATTAAAGCTGAAAGTCTACACTTCAATCACATCTTGATGGATTCATTTCAGATCCATTATGTTGGTGTACAAAACTACGAAAGTTGTATCACCATCCCGACACTTATGCACCTAACTGTATGTGACAATTTTTACTCGATGTTCGTGGCATAGTCTTTTACTACATCCCACATAGAACAAGCCTCAATACATCGAGTATATTTGAAATATCACCCAGACCTATATTCAACTATTCAGACACTGCTGTTTTAGCTTTTATTGGTTGATTTTATTGCTTACTTTATATTTTATGTTTTCCCATCAAATCGAAATTGTTTCATCATCTGGTGACCATCAATATCAACCTTACGTATAAAGGAAACCCAGCCCGTTTGTTCTCAAGTAACCTGTCACTTTGTCATGGGCCAAAGTGTTGATCAAAAGCAAATTATGACCTGAGGTGGGACTAAGACACAAGGGGTCACAAAAATCATCAGAAATCTGGGACCACTGAGTATCTACAACCAAGTTCATTGCCATCTGTTTTGTTGCACTGAATTGTAACTCTAATATTTTCCCCACTGGTAGGATGGATGAAATGTTTAGATTAATATCTGTATGGGTTCTTCCAGTGGAGCGAGCATCTAAGATGGCCGTGTAGGGGAATCCTCTGCTAAGCTGTTCACCTACCCTCCTCCTAAAAAGGGTGATTTAAATATTTAAAAGACAGAAAAATATGTATAACGGACTGAGAATACTAACAAGAATGCAGAGAGTTTAGAAAACCATCCCACAGTATTGTTTGAGGAGTCAAAACTAGGGGTCGACCAATTATCGGTCTGGACGATTATTGGTCGGACTGAGAATACTAAAAAGAGTGCTGGCAGTTTAGAAAACCATCCCACAGTATTGTCTGAGGAGTCAAAAGTAAGGGTCGACCAATTATCGGTGTGGACGATTATTGGATCCCATATTCTGCATTTTTACGATTATCGGAACCACTATTTTTTTTACCCAATTGCCAATAAAATAAATTATTTTAAATATGCGCTGCCTCTCTCTGTGTAGTCACCACTCCGTGGTTCAATTCAATTTCAATTCAATTTTATTTATATTTATATATAACAGAGGTTATGTCAGGGCACTTTTCATGTAGAGCAGGTCTAGACCATACTCTTTAAGGTTATGTTTACAGAGACCCAACATTCCCACATGAGCAAGCACTTGGCGACAGCAGCAAGGAAAAAATCCCTTTTAACAGGTAGAAACCTTGAACAGAACCTGGCTCATGGTGGTCTGCCCCGACTAATAAACTAATAATGAAACGAATAATGATAATAATAGGGTGAATAATAGTACTAATGAAACTAAATATAATAATAGATGATAATCATAATATTTGAAGCAGTGGGTGTTGAGCAGTAGGTAGTTTGCAGTCACAGATCCAGACTCTCTAGCACCAGGGGCAGAAATACCTGCAGAAAGTGACAGGAAGAGAGAGGAGAGAGAGGAGAAAGTACAAAACTAGGGGAGAGAGAAGAAGTCAAGTTAGAAATGAGTACTGATGCAATATCAATGCTTGCAGAGTGACAGGAAGAGGAGGAGAGAGGAGCTTGGTGCATAATGGGAAGTCACCTGGCAGTCTAGTCCTATAGCAGCATAACTAGGCGGGATGGTTCAAGACAAGCCTGAGCCAACCCTAACTGTAAGCTTTATCAAAAAGGAAGGTTTTAAGGCTACTCTTAAATGTGGAGAGGGTGTATGCCTCCCGTACCCAAACTGGTAGAAGGTTCCACAGTAGAGGAGCCTGATAACTGAAGGCTCTGCCTCTTATTGTACTTTTGGAGCCTCCAGGAACCACAAGTAAGCCTGCATTCTGGGAGCACAGCAACCCCTACTGGGGTAATAGGGTACTATGAGCTCTTTCAGATATGAAGCAAATGCAGAGAAGCTAACACAGGAGAAATGTGATCTCTTTTCCTAGTTCCTGTCAGTACTCGCGCTGCCGCATTCTGGATCAGCTGGAGAGTATTTAAAGATTTGTTGGGACAGCCTGATAATAAGGAATTACAATAATCAAGCCTAAGCACGGACAAAAGCACGGACTACTTTATCTGCATCTTTTTGAGAAAGGATGTGCCTGATTTTTGCAATGTTACGTAGGTGAAAAAATGCAGTCCTTGAAGTTTGTTTTATGTGAGAGTTAAAGGACATATCCTGATCAAAGATGACTGTGAGATTCCTAACAGTGGTGCTGGAGGCCAGGGCAATGCCATCTAGAGTAACTATATCATTAGATAATGTGTTTCTGAGCTGTTGGGGGGCAAGCACAATAACTTCAGTTTTTTCTGAGCTTAACAGCAGAAAGTTGCTGGTCATCCAAGTCTTTATTTCCTTAAGGCAAACTTAAAGTTTAGCTAACTGATTTGTTTCACCAGGCTTCATTGACAAATACAATTGGGTATCATCAGCATAGCAATTGAAGTTTATGGAGTGTTTCCTAATAATATTGTCTAAAGGAAGCTATATAAGCTGAATAGAACTGATTCAAGCACAGAACCTTGTGGAACTCTGTGACTAACTTTTGAGTATATGGAGGATTTATCATTAACACGCACAAACTGAAATAGATCTGATAAATAGGACCTAAACCAGCTTAGAGCGGTTCCTTTAATGCCAATTAAATGTTCCAGTCTCTGTAACATGATGATGGTCAATGGTATCAAATGCAGCACTAAGGTCTAACAAGCCAAGTACTGAGACAAGTCCTTTGTCCGATGCAGTAAGAAGGTCATTTGTAACTTTCAACAGTGCTGCCTCTGTACTATGATGCACTCTAAATCCTGACTGAAAATCCTCAAATAAACTATTATCATGTAATAAGTCCAACAACTGGTTGGCGACAGCTTTCTCAAGGATCTTAGAGAGAAAGGGAAGGTTAGATATGGGTCTATAGTTGGCTAAGACATATGGATCAAAGGTAGGCTTTTTAAGAGGAGGTTTAATTACAGCTGTTTTAAAGGACTGCAGTACATAGCCTATTAATAAAGAAATGTTGTTTATATCTAGTAAAGAGGTGCTAACTAAGGGTAAAACTTCCTTAAGCAGCCTAGTTGGGATGGGGTTTAAGAGACAAGTTGATGATTTAGATGAAGACATTGTTGAAATTAGTTGGCGAAGGTCGATGGGAAAGAAACTGTATAAGTATACATCAGTTTGTACAGCTGTTTCTAAGGTGCCTTTGTTGAAGATAAGTCTGTGCCGGTTGAGGGCAGGAGGTGGGGAATTTTGTCTCTAATAATTAGAATTTAATCATTAAAGAAGCTCATGAAATCAAGCTATAGGAATACATGGCTCATTAGAGCTATTACTCTCTGTCAGCCTGGCTACAGTGCTGAAATGAAACCGAGGGTTGTTTTTATTTTCCTCTATTAGAGATGAGTAATAGGCTGCCCTGGCATTACAGAGGGCTTTCCTATATGTTTTAAGACTATCATGCCAGGCTAAGTGGGAATCTTCCATTTTGGTAGAACGCCATATCCTTTCAAGTTTTTTGCGTAGTTTGCTTTAATATACGGGTTTGGAGGTTAAACCATGGAGCTTACCTCCTTTGTTTTATTATCTTCTTTTTTAGAGAGACAATAGAGTCGAGTGTCATTCTCACTGAGCCTGCAGCACTATCAACAAGATGGTCAATTTGGGAGGGACTAAAGTTAGCATATGAGTCCTCTTTTATATTGTAACATGGCGGTGAATTAAGTGCTGATAGAATCAGTTCCCTAAATTCAGGTACAACACTATCAGATAGACATCTAGAAAAGACATTTTTGCCTAATAGTGTATAGTCCAGTAACAGGAATTCAAAAGTTATTAAATAATGGTCTGAAAAAGAGAATTCTCTGGTAAGACTATTAAATGTTCAATTTCAATGCCATAAGTCAGAACGAGGTCCAGGGTGTGGTTAAAACAGTGTGTGGGTTTATTTACCCTGTGAGTGAAGCCAATTGAGTCTAACAATGAGATAAACGCAGTTTTAAGGCTATCATTATCAGCAGAGGTATTAGGTTAAAAAGGAAGTTCTAGAATATTGGGAACTAAATGAAGGATCAACTTCTTATCCAGGTCTAGATGAGATGCATTCAAAGCCTGTTTGAGGGGTCTTCTTATTTGAAAAACAAGTTATTAAGCGCCTACTGGAATTAGAGAAAGAAATTAAAGATCTCGAGAGGAAGCATGCATCCCAATTGAACTTGAGGATTCTGTAACATCTAAGTAAATGTTTGCATTATTCCAGTGCAGACAGAGGTACTATGAGCAAGGGGAAAAGGCAGGGAGGTTCTTGGCCCAGAAAGAAAAGCAACAATATAATCAGATATTAATACTCTGTGGAGAATGAGAAAGGAGTCTTAGTGACAGATACTGGAGAAACTAACCGAGCATTTAGGATATTTTACCGAACCCTGTATACATCAGAGGGCACTAAAGACCAGGAGGATATAGATAATTTTCTGTCCCCCTGGAAGTCCCCCACAAGACTTATTCATAAAAAAAGCAAAAACTCACAGCAGTGCGGAAGCTACAGACCAGTCTCATTGATAAATGTAGATGCCAAAATATTTGCTAAGATTTTGGCTACAAGACTGGAGAAACATTTGCCCAGTCTTGTGTTTTATTAAAGGAAGGTCTTCCGCAGACAATGTTTGTAGTTTATTACATTTGATATGGCAGACAAGGAATGGCACTGAACGTATATGGTTTTCTCTCTTGATGCTGAGAAATTGTTCGATAGAGTAGAATTTGGGGTCCTTGTTTAGGGTGTTAAACTGGTGTGGATTAGGCTCCTCATTTATAAACTGGGTTAAGCTGTTGCATTGTAACCCCAGGGCCTCAGTATTAAGAAATGGGAAGATTTTCAAGAGTTTTCCTCACTATAGGGACACAAGGCAGGGGTGACCCCTGAGCCCACTGACCTTTGCATTGGCAGTAGAGCCTTCAGTAGCTGCCATCAGATATTATGCAAAACATGAAGGACATCCAGGCAGGAAAAACTAAACATAAATTCAGTTTGTTGTTGCTTGCAGATGACATTTTGTTATTAACCAGAAACACAGAAACAGTGGTATTATCATTGATTGATTCCTTCTCTCTTATATCAGGGTACAGGATAAATTAGGGAAAATCAGAGGCAATGCCTCTGTCAGGGGTGTGCCCACCAACTATTCAGAAATATGGCAGTTTAAATGGCTTCCTTCAGGCCTAGTGTATGTGGGCATCAAGATTACCCCAGGTCTAAAAAACTTGATGAAAGAAAACCTCCTCCACCTTATGCAGAAAATTGAGAGCACTTTACAAAACTGGTCTAAACTAGGTTTATCCTCGTTTGGTAGAATAAACATTCTAACAATGATAACGGTTGCACAAATCAACTAAATTACATATCTCTTACCTTTGAGTTTCCCTCCCCTACTACTAACAAGGTTCAATGAGGCTGTAAATTCTTTTATGTGGGCAGAACAAATTATGTGCTGCTAATATGGATGGGGGTCTCGGTCTACCAAGAGTGGTGTGGCACCACTCTTAATCAACTCTCCAAAATATGTACTGCAGAGGATCAACCTCCAGTATGGGTCTCAGTTGAAAGGGAACTTCCAGAACCTTTTCCCATTCAGGCCTTTATACCACAACAGAGTAAAAAATCCCATTTAGGAATCCATTGTTGGCATTTGCGAGGGAAACTTGGAGAGTATCATACTAGGTCACAGGGTCAATCACTAAACAAATCATCACTTCGGCATAAAAAACTATTGAACATAGGCAAAAAAACTCATTGGAAGAAACTCATCATTGGAAGACATGGGCTGAGGCAGGGACTATCTTTATAGAAGATGTGTTCGAGGATGACAGTTATATGTTATTTGAATAGACAATGGCTAAATATAAAACCCCTAAAAAAGATATAGAAATATCTTCAGCTGTATAATATTTACATGAAGAAAACTCCCCCTAATACCTAAAACTGTTTACAGGAAATATTTCAGGGCAGCTGGTTGGCTAAGGGCAGGGCATTTAGATTTTAAAGTCTTATGAGACAGTCTCACACATCAAAACTCAGTGTTCTTAAGAGAGCTTGGGAGGAGGATCTAGAAGGGGAAACTGTTGTATCCTGATGTAAGACATCAAGGGAAGTGCAGACTCAGTTAATTACTTGAAGGATTATTCATAGGGGTTACTGGACTCCCTGCAAGATGGCGAGACTTAAACTACAAGATTTGGAAATATGCTGGTGATGTGAAAGGAGCAGAGGCACATCCATACACATGCTGTATGAATGCCAAATGGCTGGGAACTTGTGGGAAAATATAATAACATTCTTCAACAAAGTACTTGGTACAGAATTGACACAGAGGCCTTAGCTCTGCATATTGGGCATAGTACAAGAAGGGCTGTGATTGTCAGCGCAGCAGAGAGGCAGTATTTTGGAAAATATGGGGGCCTTACATTAATACAATATTGAATGACCAAACAGAGGAGAAGTTGACAATGTACATGTACAGTTAAGTCTAAGTATGACAGTGACACAATTTTCACAATTTTGCCTCTGTACACCACCACAATGGATTGGAAATGAAGCTATCAACATGTGATCAAAGTGCAGACTTTCAGCTTTAATTTAATAAAAATAATATTTAACAAAATATTGTATTAATCATTAAGGAATTACAGCCTTTTTTATACATAGTCCTTCAGTTTCAGAGGCTCAAAAGTAATTGGACAATTGACAATTTATCAGTTTCATGGCTAGGTGTGGCCTGTTCCCTCGTTATTTCATGACAAATTAAGTAGATAAAAGGTCTGGAGTTGAAGTGTTGAATTTGCATTTGGTAGCTGTTCACGGGAACTCTCAATATGCAGTCCAAAGAGGTGTCGATGCAAATGGAGGAGGCCATCATTAGGCTGAAAAAAATAATTCTATCAGACAGATGGCAGAAACTTTAGGAGTGGCCAAATCAACAACTTGGCACACGCTTAAAAAGAAGGAAAAGCACTGTTGCTCAGCAACACCGAAAGGCCTGGAAGACCACCGAAGACAACTAAAGTGGATAATCGCAGGAATTCATTCCCTGGTGAAGAAAAAACCCATCACAACATCTAGCCAGATAAAGAACACTCTGGAGGAGGTAGGTGTATCATTGTCAAAGTCTACAATCAAAAGATGCCTTCATGAATGTAAATACAGAGGGTTTACCACAAGCTGCAAACCACTGGTAACATTCAAGAACAGAAAGCCAAATTAGACTTTGCCTGAAAACATCTAAAAAAGCATGCCCAGTTCTAGTACAAGATTCTTTGGACACATGAAACCAAGATTAACTTGCACCAGAATGACGGGAGGAGAAGAGTATGGAGAAGGAAAGGGACGGCTCATGATCCACATCATCTGTCAAACATGGTTGAGGCGGTGTTATGGAGGAGGTAGAGCGGGTTATCCACTAACCGGTCGGTGGTTTGATACCTGGCTCCTCCAAGATACTGAACCCCAAATTGCCCCCGAAGTATCATCAGTGTGTGTGTCTGTATGTGTGTGTGTGTGTGTGTGTGTGTGTGTGTGTGTGTGTATGTGTGCATGTGTAGAAAGCACCGTATGTATAGAAAAGGGTGCTGTATGAATGTATGTGTGAATGTGGCAGTAGTGCAAAGTGCTTTGAGTGGTTGATAAGACTAGAAAAGTGCTATATAAGTGCAGTCCGCTATTTATATTATCTGCTCGCATTCAGCCAAATGCTTCAAAACAGATTCTTCAATGGCCAAGTCAGTCATCTCATCTCAACCCCACTGAGCATGCTTTTCACTTACTGAAGACAAAACTGCAGGCTGAAAAAAGACACACAAACAAGCAGCAACTGAAGGCAGAAGCAGTAAACGCCTGGCAAAGCATCACAAGGGAGGAAACTCAGCGTTTGGTGATGTCTATGGGTTCCAGACTTCATGCAGTCAAAGGATTTTCATCCGAGTATTCAAAATAAATATTATATTCATAATTATGTCGGTTTGTCCAATTACTTTGGGCCTCTGAAAATGAGAGACCATGTATAAAAATGGCTGTAATTCCTAAATGGTTAATGCAATATTTTGTTAAACCCCTTGAATTAAATCTGAAAGTCTACACTTCAATCACATCTTGATGGCTTCATTTAAAAATCCATTGAGTGGTATACAGAAGCAAAATTATGAAAATTGAATAACTGTCCAAATACTTACCTACCTAACTGTATGTAAGACGTTACTATCAAGTTTTGTGAAAGATGACGTGTATTGTATGTCAAACTGTATGATGATGATGTCGCTGACCCAATAAGGTTTTCTCTGTATATGGGAGGGATGGTCCTACTTATTTGGATAGGAATGATAGCAATGTAATGTGAGGTTTGCCCTTAAATGTCAATAATATTGGATGGTGTAAGTAGCAGCAATGTGCTCAGCTATACTTGCCCTTTTGTTACTATCAATATAATATGGGAGTGATAATTATAGTTACCATTTATACTGCCATTACGGTGGTATGTGAGTGATAGCATTATGATAGGTGATGCCAATGTGTTTTTTTCTCCTTTTCTTTTCTATTGGTTTATTGTTATTGTTGTTATTTCTTCTGTTTTTGTCTTTGTTCTGTGTGAAGTTGCTGCTTTTTTTAAGATTAATATTTGCATTTTGAAGGCAGGTATGCCCTTTTCTATTCATTTCCAGAATAACCCCATCTAGCTTGACGTACAGTGGCTTCAGAAAGTATTAAGACTCCTTTACTTTTTGCATACTTTATTGTGTTGTCGATTTTAAATGAATAAATTCAAATCAATTCAAATTTAAATAAATTTAGACCCTTTGCTGTGGCACTCTAAATTGTGGTGAGTGCATCCTGTTTGCTTTAATTATCCTTGAGATGTGTCTAGAATATGAGTGGAGTCCACCTGTGGTAAGTTGAATTGATCGGACATAGTTTTGAAAGGCACACACCTGTGTATATAAGGTTCCACAAGTCAATGCATGTCTGGACAAAAACCAAGCCATGAAGTACAGGGAACTTTGTAGACCTCTGCAATAAAACTGTAGCGAGGCATACATCAGAGCAAGGGTATAAAACTAAGCTTTGAGTATTCTCAGGAGCACAGTAATAATTGTGAAAAGGAAGAAGTCTGGAACTACCAGGAATCTTCCCAGAGTAGACCGTTCGGCCAATCAGAGAAACAGGTTAAGAAGGTTCTTGGTCAGGGAGATGTACAAGAACCCAACGGTCATCTAACAGAGCTTCAGTAGTCCTCTGCAGAGTTGGGAGAACCAACCGGAAAGATGACCATCTCAGCAGCACTCCATCAGTCCGGCCTTTATGGTAGAGTATCTTGATGGAGACCACTTTGAGTAAAAGTCATATGACAGGATTGGAGTTTGCCAAATGGAATTTAAAGGACTCTGAGAAAATGAGGAAAGGCAGACCAGTCAGAATTGAGGAAAGGATGAATGCAGCCAGATACAGAGAGATCCTTGTAGAAAACCTGCTCCAGAGTGCATCTGACCTGAGACTGGGGCAGCGGTTCACATTTTTGCACAGAAATGATGCAAACCATACAGCTAAGACAACGCTGAAGTGGCTTCCGACCTTAACTCCATAGAACAATTTGTTTCCACAGTAGGAAGTTCACAAACGGTTCCCACCCAATCTGTTGGAGCTTGGGAGGATCTGCCTGCAAGAATGAAATAAACTTACCAAATCCAGATGTGCAAAGCTTGTAAAGACTTACACAAAAAGACTCAAAGCAGTGATTGCTGCCAAAGGGACTTCTACAAAATACTGAATTAAGGGTCTGAATACTATTGTAAATGAGTGCTATACAAAGGCAACTGGACTTGCTTGAGGTCCTTGAAGATGTTGCATCTCACATCCAAAAGGCCTCTTCGGTTCTAACTGACTTGTGGGGAGTTCCAGGCATTTACCCTCATGCAGGTCTGTTAAAACCTTGAGGGTTGTTAAGGTCATAGTGAGTCATTTAATCCACCCAGCCATCATGTGAGTTGTTAGGGTCACATGAGTCACAGTTGTGAATTCGTGTTAGCCCTCTGGAGTTGGCAAGCCTGCCAAGTGGATAAAACAGAAATTTCACGATAAACAAACAACAAAAACAGAACAACTTTTTCATTCCTTACATTGCGGGAGTATCTCAAAAACTCAGGAGGATCTTCCACAAACACTACGTCGCTGTGCACATCAAGTCCTGTAACACTCTGTGGCAGAGGCTTGTCCACCCTAAAGCCAAAACACCCAGTCATTAGCAGAGCAAATTAGTGCATGCAGTTCGATGCAGTAAGGAATGCAAAGACCTGTACATTGGGGAAACAAAACAACCGCTTCATAAGCACATTGCACAACACAGGTGAGCTGACTCTTTAGGTCAGGACTCAGCAGCCCCTCTATGACACAAATTATTGCTGGGTGGGTCAATGACTCACGTGTGACCTCAAGGTGTTAATGACCGTGCAAGAGGATAAACGCCTGGGACTCCCCACTAGTTGGTTAGAACTGAAGAAGCCTTTTAGATTAGAGGCAAAATGTCTCCAAGAACCTCAAGCAAATCCAGTTGCCTTTGCATAAGCATGTAGATGACATGGATGTCTGAGAATCTTCATAGGCATTTTGTGAATGAGATGTTTCAGTTTTTGATTTTTAATAAATTTGCAAAAAATTCTACAAACATGTTTTCCCTTTGTCATTCTGTATTATTCAGTGTAGACTGACAGGCAAAAATGGCAATTTTATGAATTTACAATTAAATCTACAACAAAATAAAGTTTGCAAAAAGTGAAAGGATCTGAATACTTTCTGAAGTCACTGTAGTTAATGAATCACTGGTGAGTTGCCTGATGTAAGGTTTTGAGTTTGTTTCTTCTTTGCAGCTTTGTACAGCTGACAATGTAATACATTGTCGACAGTTGTACTCTGTATTAGTAAAATCGAAACGATTTTGCCAATAAGAGAATTTCTTCAAAAGGCTACAAGCTGGAGTTTTAGCCTGTTCAAATCCCCAGACAATTCAAATGGACATCGGTTTTCTAGGATGTATAGATCTATGATTACTGTCATCTGACTCAACCCAAATGCACAAACTTATTTGGTGTTTTTCATGTCAATAAGACACAGTATTCAAACTTCACCTAAGGTGCAGCCACACCACCTTTTTCAGTAAGCGCAGCCGACCATATATGGTAAGGCACATTTTCATCTATTAATCATATTGTTAAAGTACATAATTTGTGTTTAAACTTTGTTTAAAGTGCACATGAGATGTTATATTACTTATGCATGTCAAAATATATGAAAGATTTATAGCTTTTACTCAGGATTTTTTCAAAAAACTCAATTGGAATGGCCGGGCGATCTGAATGTCACCAGAAGGGAAATAGGGAAATGAATAGGGAAATACTGTTTTGATTTATTTTGACTGTTCTGATGTGATTTTCTAATGATACAATCAGTTTATAATGCAACCCAATGATTATTTACACAGAATATTCAACTCAGGGGGCTTTGACATACTGCTTTCTGGAGATATTTCAGAAATCAAGGATGTTCTGAGTAGTGATGAGGAAGCACTAAGACATTTGCATGGTAGGGAAATAATAGGATCATCATACAAACACACACACAAACACACACAGTCCTCTGCATTAGCTCTCTCACTCACACATTCACAAATATGTAGCCTACAGGTTTGCAAATGCATGCGCGAAAACACAGAAGCACACATTATAAGTAAACATCTATTCAATAAATTTTATTCAAATATGTTAATTGAAGGGAAACTAGATGAAGTAAATCACATCAATAAATTATATACTTGTGCATACAGTATACATACCACAACTATAGCAAGTAGTCGTATAAATCACTTGACTAAGCCTATATGTTTCTGGAATGTTTGGCTTGCAGTCAATCAGTGTTTTTTAATCTTTCTGAATGAACAGTTTATTTCTGGTAGACATTAGTGTTACTTGTTACTGTTATTAAGGCAATGCATAAATATCAGATTTTTAAAAAGTTTTACTGATGCCAATGAACTGAACAAACCAATCTGGACTTAGCCTTTGTTTTCCTTTTTTTTAATCAATAATTTTGTTAAAATAATACAAAATATATATTCAATGTGTTTTAAAGCATCACTTTATTCATTGATATGAGTTAACTATTCATTATTTATTAATTTAAATAAACTAACGTTTTTTGTTGACAAAAGGTCTTTTAAGACTATTTATTGTCAGCTTTACTAATTAAGAGGTTTCTTGTGCTCAGATTCTCAATCCATTGGAATGGACAAAAAATTAAAAAAAACACATAATAAAGTATTTTGATCATTTTTTATTTGTAATGATTTATTAGTGCATTTGGAGTAGAAATCCACCATTACAGTAGTTTTTTTCGTGTTTAGAACAAAATTGGGTTCTGAACGGGCTAATTGTTTAGACAGTGTGGACTCACACTGTGCAGTTTATCCTCAAGGTGTTAGAGTAGTACAATATGTATACTGTCTTTTGTCTTTTCTCTCATCTATTTATGAATGTCATATTTCATCCTTCATATTTTAACAGAAACAAAATCAAAAGATTGCAACACCAGCAAATTAATCAGGAAATCCATTCTTACCTTGAAGCCCAAAATATCTTAATCAACAATTTTAATAAAATATCAAAATTGACCATGAATAAAAAGAAAATACAACTTAACCACAAAAAGCCAAAATTCAATTTCCTCAAGGTTAACGATCAATCCAGACTTTCTTTTCTAAAACGAGAGCTAAAAAACTTTAATAATAAACTGAACGTGAAATCTAACAATGAATTATTTGATTTTTACTTGGAGATTAGAAACCAGTGAAACAAAAAACAACTACAGGCTCTCCCAACACATGTACACGCACCTACAATAAAGTCTTTCTTCACAGTTCAAAATCCCCTCTTAAGCTGAGTTCAGCTTCAAAAACTATACCCACAACTATGCTTCGATAACTGTGGTTATCGCATAATAAATCATGTGTCACGACTACAGTCGGGTTCTTAAGTGTGACTGGCAGAAAGGACGCAATTCCCCTTTGAACAAAATCCACTAAAGACCTAGTTAATGTCGTGGATTTAGCGGGCGAGAGAGCCATGGCCTTGAGCTCACTCGGTGTTCAGTGAGCTCGAATGCTTTAAGAAAACAGTCTTCTGCCGTTTGGAAATATACAGTAAAGTCCAGATAGTCACACAGTTGTGGCACACTACACACTAGCGGTGTTTTACCTAATTTACACATGGTGATTTAAAATGCTGCTACTTCCAGCAAATACAAAACGATGTTCCAAATGAAGGAAACAGGAAACTGTGAGTTTCCGCGATTGTCCTGCTGTCGTAGCAGCAGTGTCAGCCGACTCTTGTTGTGCCGATCAGACGGACCTCCCTCTTTCTGTCTAATGGCTCCAGTAGGCTGTCCACCCACAGGAACACAAGCTACGAGGGCGGAGATATGTTTCATTTCAGAAACTAGCCGCCACGCCAACTGACGTCTGAATTCTCACGGCTTTGGGTTTAACTGCGACGACAGAACGCCTGTTCAGCCGACTCGAGGAGAAGCAGGATGCCTGTGAAAGGCGGAGGAAGACTGGCTTCTTACCCCAGCAAGGGCGAAAATGTCGGAGTAAGTGGCACTGGTCTGTATTTCACATGTGTGACTTTACGTTTGGTAACATGTAGAAACTCCGTCATTACGCAACCAGGTCTAGTCTAAGGATTTTGCTGTCTAAGTGAAGAGTGTGCCTATGTATCATCTAAATCCTGCCTGAAGTGACTGCGAGGTGCATGTAGGCCAGCCATCAGTTAGCCTGTCAGTACACCTGTTGTGCTTCAGGAGAGCAAATAGAAAAGCCTGTTACATAGGTGAACTGATATTTACTCTGCTGTTAACGATTGTTTTTCGCTCTGTAATTTACGAAACTGGACTTCAACCTAAATCCAGTGTTGACTCTGACACCCTTCAGTGATTGTGATTGTGTCTAGTTTAGCATCTTCTGCAATGGGGATGTTCTTGTGAGATTAGGTCACCTGTGTGTAAACACGTGCGCGCGCGCTGGTTTTACTATACCCGTGGGGTCTGAAAACCGGACCCCACTATACTTGTGGGGTCCATCAGTTTTGTGGGGAACAAAATCCTGGACCCCACAAGTTCAAATGGCTCGTCGAGGGTTAGGACTTGATTTTAGTGTTATGGTTAGAATTAGGTTTGGGTTAGGGTAAGGGTTTGGCATTAAATTGTGATGGTTAAGGTTAGGTTAAGGGGTTAGGGAATGCAGTAAAACAAGGGTGTGTGTGTGAGAGGAAAGTGAATGAGGAGGACTTTTTAGCCCAATAACTTTGTTGCCCTGTTCAGTACAGTGCCATGAACTTCAAAGGTAGTTGTTTCACTAATAATTATGAAAATCGAATTTGATTAAATGAAAAAGGCTATTAAAAATTTTGTAAGCATATAACATTATGTCAATTTGCTGTGACCAGAAGGGAAGGGTGATGATCACACAACAGCAACTGCAGTGCAAATGTGAAAGCAGCTTCTGTGTGTATACCACTGTAAGGCTTCTTGTGGTCTGGCTGGTTGGGCCCAGTAGGACAGAGACTTTTCAGAAGTGCTCAGATTTTGTAAAAAAAACACACACACATTTCTGGCCAAGACTTTTTAATTCTGACCCTTGTAAACACAGGCGTTGGTTACTATTATTTTTTGTACTATTTTTTTCAAAAATTATGTAGGTGTCAACACAATGTTAATTTGAGCAACATTTGGCACAAGAATTTCCTTTTGTAAGTTCTATCTTATCTTTATACTATAATTTTTAGTCCTGATCATGATGCCAAGCTTCTAAACAAAAAGGTAGACATAACGTGGTTTGCATTCCAAGGGGTTTTTGTTTTCTCTCTTCTATGCATCTTGCAATATGCACAGGTCTTGGGTCCACCGGTAGCCTTCATCCTGCAGTCACTGGCAAGCTCAGGCCAAGGAACTGGCATAGGAACACCACTGGCTGTCTTTGCAGGGGTCCTCTGTGTGCCCTGTGTCACACCGCACAGCTGTGCAGTGAGCTCCTCTATTAAAGCCTTGTGGGTTATGTTGTCCTGTTGCATGAAATCTTTGTGGAGAATGCAGGCAGTGGTTGCAGCAATGTCCAGGAAGTGAGTTTCCTGTACCACCTAAAGGTTTTGTGCTGTGTTATGTATTACTGGATCAGCTTGTCTGACAAATCCACATCTCCCATGCGCTTATTGTATTCCATCACTAGTGAGGGGCATGGAAAGAGCTCTGTGGTCCAGACACACTGTCTGGACTTTACTCTTGTCTGCACAGCACACCCAGTGTAGGTTTGTATGGATGGTGGAGCAGACAGACGCCTCTTGTGTATCCATCTAGGGCTGCATGATTATAGATAAAATGTGAATCATGATCACAATTCTCTCACGATTCCTGAGCAGCATATTCTCTTTTTATTTTTGTAATTGCATTACATATTTTCTTTAGGAAGATGGAAGAACAATATGATCATTACTGAAATTTGACTCATCAACTTTGCACAGCCAGGGTACCTGCTTTTCACAATGTAAAGCACAAATGTAAACAAAACATTATATACTGTGCCATATAGTTTAACATGACAGTGCAGACCAAGGACAACGTAATCCTTTTTCGTTGGCCAACTGTCTAGTCTGTTTTCAAACAGGAGCAGAGGCATGTTTATTTATTCCTCCCCCAGTCTACACATACTGTGGTGCAACCAACAATATGCCAACAGTGAAACTTGAGTGAAAAACTGTTTAAGTTTCACACAGCAGCGACATATCTATCTGAATCATTTTGCTTTTTATATCACCATGACACACACATTAGATTGGATTTCAAATCTACCCCGTCTTCCTGTGTACAGATCATGTGGTGACACAAAGTTGTCATTAAAAGGCTTAGGGAGAAAAGGGAGCACTTGGTTTGATACAGCGGATCTCGCTGCTAATGTAAACATGGCAGAATTCTTGTCATCTAAAAATGAGATTGAAGAGGGGTGTGAATCGAGATCATGATTCAAAAATGATTAATCGTGCAGCCCTATATCCATCCACTTCACAAAGAGAAGAGGACCGTTCCTTTATCAAGTAGTATATGCCTCTAGGTGACTTCTTTGTCAGTGCATTGACAGCACTGCTTGGACAGTCCCTCCTGTACTCATCGCATCTTCCACAAGCACCAAACTTTCAAGCAAACAAGCTGACACCGTGCTTTCTTGCTTGTCAGTGCAATGTCTAGCTTACGGGTAATGAGTTGACTTTGCTGGCTGCAATATGACATGATACAGTTTTACAATCTGCTGCACTGCTGTGGAGATGTTTTAGCCACTGCAGCGACTTTAGCTTCTTTATGACAGAAGTTTTAGTTATTGAAAGCGATATGATGTGCTGTGCCTGTGCAGAGTTGCCAGAGGTAAATTAATTCACTTGCTTATCGGACACATCCTTTGCGGGATCGCATCTAAGCTTTCTTGCTGTCCTTGTTGCTTTCAAATGAGAAGTTGCAGTCATTGTCACTCACGTCCAGGATCTGTTCCAAGGGTGTGGTCACAGAGAACCGTGTGTGTGCCATCTTTCTTGGTAAGTGTAAATAGCCCAAACGTGCTTGTGTTTATGGGAGTCAAACAGCATTTTCACAGATTCTCATGCCTCGTAATTACATTGTTACATGAATAGCTCCATTTGCAAATGGATGGGCCATCAAGGGCTGATTTCTGACTCAGATTTGCATGATGTTATTTTTATTTACCTCGTATATTTCTTCAAAATAAATTAATATTCTATCTATATACATTTTAAACTAGACTGTTGAATGTTTCAGAGGATTTTTTTCGGGTTTGTAGGACAAAAAGCTGCAAGATTTCAAGTGATGTGGTGAAATTTCTGTTTTATCCCACCAGTGGCATTGTTGACTCCAGAAGATTAATTGGAAAGCCTGTGGGCTGTGTGTGTGATTTGTGTGTGTGGTGATACAATCTGTAAATGACCACACTAATGACCTCTATAGGCCCCTTTAAAAAGAGATTCCGCTATATTGCCGTTAGGAAGACTCGTAATTATGCCGGCTTTGCTTGTTCACATTGAACATAACAAAGCTGGCAGAATGCTACCCCAGTGTCTGCTTTTAGGCTCTGTTCATACATGGCATTAACATGCGTCCTGGGTGATCCAGTCACATGTTTGACAGCTCCAAATACGTCAGTTCACACCTGGCATTAGAATGCGTTTCAACATGTATCTCGAATGACCAGTTGTGATCTGATCTCACCTCCCCGCTCTCAATGCAAATAAACACATATATCATTTCTGTTTGCAAATGTGTTGTTGTTTTTAACTGGCGGGAGGCAGCAATGCGCTTCCTAAGCCTATTCGGCCAGAAATTAAAAGAAGAACAAGAAGACAGCAAAATAGTAGAGACTGGGTCTATTCCTTGGCATGTTCCATGCAAACCAAATCGCCCAAGATGTTTGACGTACTCATAATATATCTGTATAGGCTTTTTCAAATTTTCATAATATATGGACAAAGCCAGTTTACACGATTTGTATTACTTGTATTTGTTTGCAAATGAGTATGTACATCCGCTTACAAAGAGGATGTCAGTTGAGTAATCGGTACCACCTCCGAATGTGGTCTGAGCGATGGGATCTCAATGCGTGCTCAGTGCGTCTTGGGTGCATTCACACTTGTACTTAGAGCTGTCCACTTGTGAATATGGCTGTCACTTTTTCCAAAAATTGAGTTGGAACAGAGTTCGAGTCACGCAATTCAATCTAATGATTCAGATGCTATAAGTGCTGGAAGTAGTTGAACTGTCACTCAAAGAGTAAAAAAATTAAAGCGGTTGCAATGTCAAGTGACATGTAACAGGAGAAAGCGGTTTAATGGTCAGTTAAAATAAGTAAGTGAAAAATAACTTGTAATTTCAGTTGAAGGGGGAGCTCCAGAAATAGCAGAACTGTCAGTTGAAGTGGGAGATGAAATGTGGTTAAATGTCAGCATCAGTGTCATGTATGAACTTCAGGAATAGTGTGAGCTTGTTGTAAATTATTTTCTTCTGCTGATCTGAGCAAATAAAGAGTTTGTTTCTGAATCCTTTCCCGCTCCTGAGCCATGTCTAATCTAGTTCGTAGACATTGTTTATTCATACTGAATCTAGCAGAGCACCTTCATGTATTATGGAACATGAAATCATGTTACAGCTGAGTCTTCTCCTTTCTAACAGAGGGGGGATTGTATCATCATACATACTGTTCACAGGAAGGCATCATCACCTTCTCAAAGATCAGTGGTACTGAAGTATAAGTACTCACAAGATTCAGTTGGGTCTGCTCCTCAGCTCCATTCTGTCTTCCTAAAGTAGCGGAGAGCCCAGTTCAGCCTGAGTGACGTATTCACACCAACACAGCTGCTTACAGTGAACAGGGAGAGCGTTCACACACTGGCACATATCAAATATAAACGCCTGGCACTGTCAGACACTATGCACTACACTCAGTTGTCAGTTTATAAGGAAAACCTACCTAAAACTAACGCAGTCTAATATAACAGTCCTGCAAGAAATGTTGACCGGTGTTCCTATTATTTTGTCCAATCCATTCAACCAATTAGGGTTAGGCTAAACAGAAACACATCTTTCTATAATGCAATTCAGTCCAAAATTCAGTTCAAAGCAGCAAATCCTAACATTTATAGAGGCTGGAACCAGTGATGTGTGGCATGTTCATTTGATAAATGTCTTAAACAGTAATCTGTTATCAAAATAGTTGTGTATTAATTTTCTGTCAGTCAACAATTCATCGACAAATTATTTCAGACCTATCTGAAGGACTTTGATTCCCTCACTTCCTGCACACTTGGGTGCTTCTTGTCAGAATGTTAGGAAATTAATTTGAGACACTATTGAAATATAATGTGTTTTAAGTGATGGAATGCAAATGTGTGGTTTAGATACTCTAATGTGTTGCTTTAGAGTGTGTGTTTATTGCACTTGTGTTTAATCAGTAATCCCTGAAATTATGGTAGATTTGTTTACGGCTGTGGACCAGATTGGGGCATTAACAACCCCCCACCTCCTCCATGTCTCCATCCCACCCAGTGGCTGGATTTTAGGAACTGATGATCACCTCCCTCTTGTATGTTGATCAGAGCAAGGCCATAATTTTCAATGGAGAGTCTGTCTGCACTTTCCTTAGTGCCTATATAAGATATAGAGGCCAAACAGTCACTAAATTGAATTTTGAGGTTATGATTGGCCCAGTTTCACTAAAGAGATGGTGGAGAAGTTACTTCTGTGTGTGTAAAAATTTCTGCAGTTATTAAGCTGGACTCTCTGATCCTACTTGTGTTAAAAAAAATCTCAGGCATGGCAGAAAGTATGGCATCAAAGGTTAGGAAATTAATATTGTGATTGTTTACATCTTGATGTAATCTCTACCATCCTAATTGGTTGTTGTGTAGAAGGGGTGATTTTTTTTTTCTTTCTTTTTTCCTTCCCTTTCCTTCATGTAATGCTTTTCATCCCAACATTGTACGTCACCAAATGATACACGTGTTTATTGTGAAAGATAGGCAAATCATTAAGTACCGGCTACTTCCAACTCCTTTAAACTGATGGAAGTCAGTAATTTTAGGATTCCAGTATTCTTCAGGTCTGCTTCTGGCTTTATTCCACTAAGCCTATTCGTTCTATATACATTTTGTCATTATGTTCAGTTTTCTTTGTCCTACAGGCAACCTAGGGTTAGCCAAGTGTCTGCATTTTTCTTTTTTTACATGTGACTTCATGTGCCAGCAGGAGCCTCAGCCACGTGCTTTATATATTAGTAAAGACCAACACAGTTGTAACACCAAAGTTCCCAATGTGGCCCAGAGGAGAAATCTTTGTTACTTAAATGATCCTGATCTTTGAATTTCCAGGAGAACTGATTGAGGACTTTGCCTGTTTGAATACATCCCTTAAAGTTGTAAACTATTCCAGATATTCCATGACCAATGAGAACTGCGGCACATGAGCTCAGACAGCTGCCGGGAGTGGCTAACTGATAAAATTCCTGTGTGTCTTTATATCTCCCTCCCTGTATGTCTTTGTTTACTGGCACTGCCCTCTGGCTGGGGAATAGTCAGAGACCAAGGGTGCGGTGCACTGCTGAAATCCAAGCAAACATCAGGGAGGACCACATTTGGTGCAGCGCCTGGTCTCTTACTGGTCTGTGCATACGTGCAGGAATTAAAACAGCATGCAAAACCTGGTATCATTAAAAATTACAAAAATTAGTATATTGCGTATGCATTCATGAAGTCAGACAAGAACATAGAAAGGACTGAATAGAGGGAATCAGGCAGTGGTTTGACATTGAAATACCATGATGAAAAGTAAAGGTTAGTGAATTGAAACAACTTTGAAGCTATTGGAAGGCATTTTTTTTACAAATTTTTTATGGAACTAGGCTAGCAGTTTCCCCCTGCTTCCAGTCTTTAAGCTAAGCTAGGCTAAACACATCCTCGACCTATGTCAGTAATGGACACTAACAGATTGAACTGATGGCAATGTTCTTATCTGTTTCAAAGTGAAATTGCAAACAGGTATACTGCATTTCCCAAAAAGCCACATACTTGGTCCAATTTGGCAACTTGAAAAATTCCAAATTGGGTGTCCAAGAAGGTAAGGTCTTGTTCCACCTTGAGCCTCCAAAACAGCTTCATTGCTTCCTTGTCATAGATGTTCCAAGTCTCTGAACTCTACTGAAGGGATGAACAACATTTGACCAAAAGATATTCTCTCATTTGGTGTTTTGATGATGGTGGTGGAGAGTGCTGTCTAACACATTATTTCAAAATCTCCCATGGGTGTCCAGTTGTGTTGAAATCTGGAGACTGTGAAGGCCATTAGCGATGGGTTGACGAAGCCATGTTGAAGCATTGAGGCGTTCAATCCAACTGTGTTTAAAAGTGTTCACTTTGGACACATAAAAATACCACTATACACATTGTCTCCAAAAGGTCCTCCATAACCTAGCCATGAACACTTCAAATTGAAATATTCCCATACTGGGGACAATTTAGTGATCCCTTGTTCCCTGTATGGATCCATCTGCATTTGTAATGATTACACTCATTTATTCAGGTTTTCCTTTAATTTGTCATCTGTCTGTATACTTTTAATTTGAATAGCCAATTTTTTGGTTTATTTTATTTGCCTTGATCTAAAGTATCTTTCAATCTGATGGATATGAAAGTGCTGTATTCAGTTCCGACTGATCCCATAAAGTTTTCATGATGCCAATGCTTGAATGTTGTTTTTGAAATGATGTCTACAGCAACACACAACTAGCCTCTGAGAGTTGCAGCTGACTTGACTAGTCTTTGTGGGACAGTGTTGACATACGTGTTCTCAGCTGCTGAGCCGGCAGAATCTCTGCCCACTGGTATTAATTAGTTTTTAGTCTACCTTAACTGTTTTGCTTCACTGTTAGTCATGAATACCAACACACACACACACACACACACACACACACACACACACACACACACACACACACAGAGAAATCCTCATACCCCTGGTACCCTGTACTCCATGGTTAGGAATTGAAGTGTTGACCCATTATCATTGTGGATAACAACAATATTTCCTTTCTTTCACATTCCAACCCTCACCCGCTCAGATCAGTTCACAAACTGAGAATATCCTGTCTGAGTCACCTTGTATTGTGATGACAGTGATGCTTAAAGGGGGCATATTTTTTGCTTCATTTTCTTTCATTTATATACTGTTGTGATGTTGGATGTCCATGTTAAACATGGTGAACAAATTTTAAAATGCTCCCTCTAAGACAAAAGCCCAGGTTTCGGTCTGCTCAGAGCGCTTCATTCCAACCTTTTTCTGCTCTCTGGAAATATGATATATGAATGGTGTGGAGGTCCTTAAACAGACTTCTGTGCTTGCCAATTTTTCCATAGTGTAAAGCAGAGGCTAGTCTTCCCCCTTTCCTTCATCATTCCCACTAGAATACTACAAATACTAAAATAAACATAGTAAATTAGACTTTACAAATTTCACAACTTTTCAATCACATTTATCAGGCTACACCAACATTGGGAGTGGAAATGAAATACATAGTAAGCTTTGAAAGCTAAATTTAAGAATTACACAATTACTATGAGCAGGTTGCTTCACTGGTTTCTTCTTGTCATACTATTAAGTGGCACTGGTACTGTGATCACCACACATCCTGTTAAATAGATGTTTCTCCTTCATTCAAGACCACATTAATCTACACGGGGTCCTAATTAAACATGACAGTATAAATTGTGTTACACACTGAATTGGCCATATTTAACAGTTTCTCTGAGTAACCTGATGAAGTTCATGTTCGGAGCTCACAGTTGGAGAGGCCATCAGAGAAGGAAGCTATCACTGGGTGGGTGACACGCTCCGGTGACAGCATGAACACAACACAGCAGCCAGCAGCATCGAGAAAGTCTCGGGCTATCCACAGGAAGGACCTGTCAGGATGACCAGTCTGACTTTCTGCCCTGAGAGCTCTAGCACCAGCTGACACAACTGTCTACAAGAAACCTTTGACCTCATTGGAGGACATGATCCCGACAGAAAGATTTTGGCTGCTTGGTACACTATATATACTCAGTTGTCAGTCATTAGGAACACGTAGCTAAACATGATGCAATCTAATACAACAGTCCTGCAATAAATCCTCCTTCATGAAGGTTATAATTTCCAGTTTTTGTTGAAACTGTATTAAAGAGGTGTTGATTCAACTGTGTAATAATTTTTAGAGGCTGCAATTGGTGCTGTTAAACTTTACTGCATTATACAAAGAAGTGTTGTTTACCCTACACTCATTGATTTCAACGGCACATAATAGGAACACCTGTTAACATAACAAAACCTAGAAAACCCAGTTTGCTTAAAATCTGGCTAGAAAAATCTGAAATACAGTTTTGCTAGTACTCCCTTACTACAAGTAGTAAATATTGGCTCTGTAAGCAACACAAGACTTTTCTCAACGTCTGACAGTCAAACTTTATTACAGTATTGACAGATAACAATATACAGTATATTGTGCAGTATTATTTACATTTTTTTGAAAGGGTATAATACAAATAATCCGAAGCTTTGAAAAAAACATTTTAAACTATAAGTATGGCAATAACTGAGGAGTAAAAACATATCAAGTGAAAAGAGTCCTCATAGTAGCTGCTGATACTTTGGTTAGTGAGAAATTTCCAAATACTTAATCAAGTTATTTTGTAAGATCAGTAATTCTACCTTCAGTTATGCTGACCTGGTACAGAATATTGTCTATTCCATCCAAGTCACTGCCTCATGATAGTAAGTGCTACTGGTCTGATGTAACTAATGTGTACAATCACCATAACACATGGGTACTTACTACAGTACTTACTATACTTTGATTACTTTTGTACATTTATTAGGTGTGATTTCACTAGAGATAACACACTGACCCATTATATACAGTATACTTTCCACCCACATACTGACAATTACTATCAGTGTTTACATACTATGTTTTGGGAATGCTAACATTACTGCTAACATGCTACCTCTGTATCTCCTCACAACTAGGCTCTGTAGGTCATTTCACACAGATGTTCCTGTAAAGACAAAGGTAAAACAGAGTGTAATGTTAACAGTTTGGTTTGTATTTATGCATAAACTCTCCAAACAGTATGTGACAGAAAGATATAAATAGCAGTATTTACGTGTGGGAAACTTTGAATCTCAGATCAGACTCCCACTCGAACATTTGCAGTTGTGTAGTTTTTGGTTTAGAAGTGGTTATTGTGTTGATATTCAGCTACACTTTTTTAGTAGAGTTAAGATGGCAGCCTTAGAGCAGATGCAGAAAACCAGAAACATGGCTTGGAAGTGGTAGATGGTTTCTGTTCAGGACTGTGTGAGTTGACCAGTCAGAGCAGACTGGGCTTTTCAAGAAGGGGGCCTTAAAGAGACAGGAGATAAAATGGACTGTTTCAGACAGAGGCTGAAAAGACGGGTTGCAGAAATAGACACTATGAAAAACAATGTGTTTTATGATTATAAACACATGTAAATATATTCTAGAGTCCCCTGAAATAAAAATATGTACCTGAAAATGAGCATAACATGGCCGCTTTAAAGCTTACAATCTTACAAAGATTGTAAGCAAGTGTATCAAGTGTATTACAAGTGTGTCATTCTTTTGTCTTGAAATTTAAAGTTCTCACTTGGTCACCAAACCAGCCAATCAGTGTAAAGAGCTTATTAAAAGCTTCATTAAAGGGTCATGAAAAAGTTTTTGAAGTTACTCAAGATTCATTCAAGATATAGGAGATTCAAAGCTTTATTGTAGTATGCAGAGAGAACGAGTTGCAAAAAAGTTTGGGTACTCTACTGAGTCCGTACTTAGTAACCCCCCTTTGGCAGATTTGCAGCTTGCAAACACTTTTTGTAGCAGCTAAGAGTCTCCCTGTTCTTGATTGATGAATTTTCAGCCACTCTTCCTGCAGATCAGTTCAAGTTGTAGAATATTTTCAGCTGTCCTGCACACACAGCATATTTAAGATCTACCTACAGATTTTCAGTGATGTTTAGGTCTGGGGACTGTGAGGGCTGTACCAAAAGATTCAGCTTGTGTTTCTTTAAGTAGTTCACGGTGGCTTTTGAGGTCTGCTTTTGATCATTGTCCTGTTGTAGAAGCCAGCCTCCTTTCACTTTCGCTTTCTTGCTTGACTTCAGGACATTTGTGTTCAGAATTTGTTGATATTTATTGGAACCCATTCTTCCCTATTTCTGTGCATTGTTTACTGTGTCACTGGCTGCCCGACAACCCCAGAGCAGAATATTACCACCCCCATCTTGCCAGCTGTTCTTGTCATCAAAAGCTGCTCCTTTTTTTCATCCAAACAAACCTTTGGTGATTGTGGTTAACACAATCACCAAAGGTTTGTTTGGAGCTCAGTTTTAACTTCATTTGTCCACAGCAATTTTTTCCAAAATGACTCTGGCTTATCAAGATGTTGCTTTGCAGACCTCAGACTTTGACGTTTGTGATGAGGTCACCAAAAGGCCTGGAAGACCATGGAAGATAACTAAAGTGGATGATTGGAGACTTCTTTCCTTGGTGAAGAAAAACCCTTCACAACATCTAGCCAGATCAAGAACACTGTTGAGGAGGCAGGCATATCATTAGAAAGCCTATGATAAAGAGATGCCTTCATGAATGTAAATAAATAGGGTTTACCCCAAAGTGCAAACCACTGGTAACACTCAAGAACCGAAAGGCCAGATTAGACTTTGCCAGAAAACATCTAAAAAAGCGTGCACAGTTCTGGAACAAGATTTTTTTGGACAGATGAAACCAACATAACTTGTACCAGAATGATGGGAAGAGAAGAGTATGGAGAAGAAAAGGAACGGCTCATTATCCAAAGCATTCCACATCATCTGTCAAACATTGTAGAGGCAGTGTTATGGCATGGGCATGTATGGCTGCCAATGTAACTGGGTCACCGGTGTTTATTGATGATGTGACTGCTGATAGAAGTAGGAGTATGAATTCGGAAGTGTATAGGGCTATAGTATCTCTTCCAATTCAGCCAAATGCTGCAAAACTGATATAACGGTACTTCACGGTACAGATGGGTAATGACCCAAAACAGGCTGCAAAGCAATCCAAGAGCTTCTCAAGGCAAAGAAATGGAATAAGCTTCAATGGCCAAGTCAGTCACCTGACCTCAACCCCACTGAGCATCCTTTTCACTTACTGAAGACAAAACTTAGGGCTGAAAGTCCCACAAACAAGCAGAAACTGAAAGCGGCTGCCGTAAAGGCCTGGCAAAGCATCTCAAGGGAGGAAACTCAGCATTTGGTGGTCCATGGGTTCCAGGCTTCAGACAGTCATTGACTACACAGTATTGTCATAAAAGTATTAAAAACAATCCTTATATTTACAATTATGTTGGTTTGTCCAATTACTTTTGAACCTGTGAAAATGAGGGATTATGCATAAAAATGGCTGTAATTCCCTAAAGGTTAAATGTGATATTTTTGTGAAAACCCTTGAATTAAAGCTGAAAGTCTACAACCAAAATTGAACTGTTGGGCCTCAAATCTAAGCATCATGTCTGGGGGAAACCAGGCACCGCTCATCACCTGCCAAATACCATCCTAATGGTGAAGCATGGTGGTGGCAGCATCAAGCTGTGGGGGTGCTTTTCAGTGGCAGGGACTAGGAGACTGGTCAGGGTTGAGGGAAGGCTGAACAGAGCAAAGTACAGAGATATCCTTAATGAAACTTGGTCTAGAGTGCTTATGACCTCAGACCTTGGCCGGCAAAGGTTCACCTTCCAACAGGACAATCACCCTAAGTACACAGCCAAGACAACGCAGAAGTGGTTTAGGGAACACTATGTGAATGCCCTTGATTGGCCCAGCCAGATTCCTAACTTGAACCAAAATGAACACTTCTGGACAGATATGAAAATGAATGTCCACTGACGGCCCCAAACCAACCTGACAGGGCTTGAGAGCATCTGCAGAGACGAATGGCAGATAATCCCCAATTGCAGGTGTACAAAGCTTGTAGCGTCACACCCAAGAAGACTTGTGGCTGTGGCTCATGAGGTAGAGTGGGTTGTCCATTAACCGTAAGGTCGTGGTTCAATCCCAGGCTCCTCCAGCCTGCAAGATACTGAACCCTAAAGTGCCCCTCTGTGTGTGTGTGTGTGTGTGTGTGTGTGTGTGTGTGTGTGTGTGTGTGTGTGTGTGTGTGTGTGTGTGTGTGTGTGTGTGTGTGTGTAAAGCGTTCTATGTATAGAAAAGTGCTGTATAAATATGTGTGTGTGAATGGGTGAATGTTTTACACATGTAGTGTAAAAGTTCTTTGAGTAGTCAGTAAGACTAGGAAACTCATAACTTATATAAGCTGCACCCTCTCTAAACTTAGTAGTAGTGTTCTGTTCTATTTTCTTTTAGTTGTGGAATTACTTCTTTTGAGAGCCACTGGATACTAAAAGTCAAATGCATCCCAATGAAACGTTGCAAGAAAAAGTTTTTATTACTCTCATGTATAGGTACTGCAGCAACACAAGTGGCAGGAATTCTGAGGTACATGAAATATATTTCACATCTCAACAGCATACATATTTTGGATAGGGAGGACAGGTGGTTTGAAAGAGGAGTGAAGGAGGCTATCTTTTAAAGTCAAGAAACCATCCCTCAACAGAGTGGTTTTACGACACCACTTATCCCCCACCTACAATACTGTCCTTTCATCCCTTCCTAGGAGATTTAACAACCATTCACATTTGCCCTCAAGTGACTCCAAAAACTCCAACAACTGGCCAACCAATGGTGTTACTTCAGCACTCAGCCACTCAGATATTTGAGTTTATAGGGCTGGCCACGCTGATGTGGTCCAGTCAACAAGAAAGTGAGGTCAAAATTTGTTATACATGTCAATGAATAACAGGTGTTACTAATAACATAAATAATGGCTCTGTTCTATTCAAGAGTCCCAGTAAAACATGAGTGTGACTGTGAGCTAGTGTGAACTATAGCAGGACCCTACCACTGAATTCAGCTGCAATTCATTTTATTAGTAACACCTATGCTTTTCTTTCTGTCACGTCAACATATCTTTTGTTATAAGGGCCAATTATGCAAAGTGAATTAAAAAGGTGATCAGTCATTGTCACTTCTTGAGCTGAATCAGACAGATCCGAATTTGATCAGTTTAGTTACTAGATACCTACTAGTCGTCTAAACATTTCTAGTAGCCTAAACAGTCAGCTTCCTCATAAATTAGGAGTCTACCCCTAATTATACTGGGTGAGAGGCGGGATACACCTTGGAAAGGTCGCCAGTCTATCACAGGCATGACACACAAAAATAAGTTCACATTAACACTTACGGGCAATTTAGATTCGCCGGTTAACCTGACCTGCATGTCTTTGGACTGTTGGAGGAAGCAAGACTACCTGGAGGAAACCCTTGCAGGCACGGGGAGAACATGCAAACTCCATGCAAGTTTAATCTATTTCATTAAAATGTAATAATTTCTTCTGATATTAGCAGAGGCACTCTTTACTTTAGTAGAATACCTCCACTTTAATATGCTATTGGACACCCTGGATAATGTATGGCAATTTGTTGGCAAGTAAGCCATGGTACAAGGACTATACATTCCAGTGGACTCCCCAATGTCATCTATTACAATCACTGTACATACAACTTGTCAGATATTATCTCTTACTTAAAACCTTATTTACACGGTAAAAATTTTAATTTTCATAATCTTAATACACTCAGTTGCAAGTTTATTAGGTACACTTAAATAAAAATAATAGATAAATACATAATTAATCCCAAAGGAAATGTATGCAGTCTAATTCAAAAACCTGCAATAAACCCTACCTTTGTGAAGATTAATACTGTATGTTCAGTTTGTTATTTAACTGTTAACTGTTATTTATGTGTTACCCTCATTGATATAATTAGGTTGGAAAAAATGCAATGCCAAGTTTACAGATTGTATAATTATTTTTACAGTACATACAGTTTTGTGTAAAATGTCAATGGAAGGTGCACCTAAAAACTTAATTTTAAATGATTTATGAGTGATCAATTTTATCCTTCGTTTTATTTACATTGGAGCCATCATTTCCCTGTTAATTACCATTTCATTCTGAATTGTGAAGCCCTTTGTAAAGTCTTTCAATATAAGCACTATAAATTAATCACTGATCATCCTTCTGCATATACTAATGATGACTGAGATATCACTGCTGATGTTGGTCAACAAATACATGTGATGAGTGGTATGGGTAGTGTAAATAGCCGCAACTGAATGTATTGACAGCTGTTCTGTTGGAGAACTTCACAAATAAGATACAATAAGTGAAACTATACTGTCATTCCTTTCACTGACAGGTGGGGCAGGTGCATGTATACAAATGTTTAAAACAAGTTAGTTTTGTTTATATAGCATTAAATTATAAATTATTATGAATATAAATTATAACAGAAGTTATCTCAGGGCACTTTTCATATAGAGCAGATCTATACCGTACTCTTCATAATATTTACAGAGACCCAACATTCCTCCCTGAGCAAGCACTTGGTGACAGTGGCTAGGAAAAACCTTTAAACAGGTAGAAACCTTGAACAGAACCGGGTTCATGGTGGGTGGCCGTCTGCCTTGACCAGTTGGGTAGAGAGAGAGAGCAGGAGGAAAGAGAACATAGCACAATTTAGGTTTCACAAAAAGTATGTGTAATAATAATAAGTGATAATATTAAGGCTAATAATATGACCAATAATAATGATAATGAGACTAAATATAAGACTAATAATCCCAATTCAAACAGTGGGTGTTGAGCAGGATCATGGGGCACAGTAGATGGCCCGAAGCTACAAATCAGACAGGAGGAGAGAGACTAGAAAGCACAAAAATACAGCAAAGAGAAGAAGCCAAGTAAGTAACCACCATTAATGGGAGAGGATGAAGAGGAGGAGAGAGGAGCTTGGTGCATCATGGGAAGTCCCCTGGCAGTCTAAGCCTGTAGCAGCATGATTAAGGCATGGTGGAAGGCAGTTGGGGCCAGCCTTAACTATGCACTTTATCAAGAAGGAAGGTTTTAAGCCCACTCTTAAATGTGGAGAGGGTGTCTGCCTCCCGTACCCAAACTGGTAGAAGGTTCCACAGTAGAGGAGCCTGATAGCTGAAGGCTCTGCCTCCCATTCTACTTTTGGAGACTCCAAGAACCACAGGTAAGCCTGCATTCTGGAATTGCAATGTTCTGGTGGGGTAATAAGGTACTATGAAGTCTTTACGATATGATTGTGCCTGACCATTAAGGGCTTTGTATTTAAGAAAGAGGATTTTAAAATCTATTCTGAATTTTACAGGGAGCCAAGGCAATGATGCTAGCACAGGAGAAATTTGATCTTTTTTACTAGTTTGTCAGTATTTGAACTGCAGCATTCTGGATCAACTGGAGAGTCTTTAGAATTATAATAACCAAGCCTAGAAGTAACGAAATGCTTGGACTAGTTTTTCTGCATCTTTTTAGGATGGATGTGTCTGATTTTTGCAATGTTTTACTTAGGTGAAAAAAGGTAGTCTTTGAAGTTTGTTTTATGTGGGACATAAAAGGACATACCTTGATCAAAGATAACTCAGAGATTCCTAATGGTGGTGTTGAAGGCCAAGCCAGTGCTATCTAGAGTAACTATATCATTACTTCAGTTTTGTTGAGTTTAATAGCAGAAAATTGCTGGTCATCCAGGTCTTTATGTCCTTAAGGCAAGGCTTCACTGACAAGTAAATTGGGTATCATCTGCATAACATTGGGAGTTTGAGTGTTTCCTAATAAAATTGCCTTAAGGAAGCATTTATAAGGTGAATAGAATTGGTCCAAGCACAGAACCTTGTGGAACTGTGTAACTGACTTTTGAATATATGAAGGGTTTATGGTTAACGTGTACATACTGAAATCGAGTAGGATGTGGTAGTCATACTATCAAATGCAGCACTAAGATTTAACACTACAAGTACAGAGACAAGTCCTTTGCCTGATGCAATTACATTTGCAATTACAGTCATTTGTAACTTTCACCAGTGTTGTCTCTATGCTATGATGCACTCTAAATCCTGACTGAAAATTCTCAAATAAACTATTATGGAAAAAGTCACACAATTCAATTGACATTTTAGAGCTGATGGAATTACTTCATTAAATTTAGCTACAGCACTATCAGATAGACATCTAGTAGACATTTTGCCTAGTTTTTGGAAATTTTGTCCAACTGTTGGAGGTGAATTGGTGCTCCTGCATGTATGTTCAGCTCTACGCAGACTGTCCCTGTAGGTCATCTCTGGGAGCAGCTTATTATGACCTATAGTTGTGTTTTATTACTAGGCAACCTCTTGCATTGGTAGTAATTATTACGGGAGCTAAGGAGGAAATCAGGTGCTTTTGTATAAAGAGCAACAAGTTTGCATAAAGAGAAGGTCTGGTTGGATGGATGGGTCCACAAAACACAGGACTTTGACATGTGGGACTGCTGTTTGTTTCTCGTTTGAAACCAATAGTCATTGTTTCTCTTGACCATGACTGTTCCACAACCTTTATTATTGTAACCATGACGACAGAGGTCCGGTACACTTGCCGCCATGGGGGCACTATTTCATGAGACGCTCCTATCGGTCGCCTCAGAGGGTAGGGACAAACAACCTATATGGTTTCCTGGTTGGGGGATTTGTTTGTTCCCCAATAACTGAGATTTAGGAAACCAGGCGTAAACAAAGCTTTAAAAAACTGGCAAAAAGAATTTGTTTGCATATTTTTGTTTTTGTGCGTTCATACAGTTTTAGTTGTGAATCTAGTTAAGGTTTTTTTGCATTTTGCCCCAGGTTTCCAGGAGCAGAAGTGAGTCTAACTGTTGTTCTGTTTCTGACCTCAGAGCAGTTCCCTCTGCTCTCCTTTCCTCACACACTATAACCCACTGGCGTGATGTGGAGATATGAACTGCTTCTGCTTCCTTAAATTTAGGAGACAAGACTTCACTGATGATATCACACTCTCTCTCACACACATACGCACTTGCACACAAAAACATACAGCCAGCTATTCAACAGCTAAAGCGTTCTTCCTGTTAGTTCTCAGTAATTACGATGTTTAATTTCTCAGATTAACATCCCAGTCAGGACAGGAAAACACTTTGATTTCTGCATTGCTTTCAAGTCTATGAACCAGTTAACTCAATAAGATGTACACAAAATACTACAACAAGTAATGTATAGTGGAGAGATAATCTTTAGTTATTATGGCAACCTTCAATCCAGATTTTCCAATGCCATTAGTCAGTGCTAAAGTGCTAATGTTTCTATATTACTGTAGGCTGCTTTATACATGAACTATAGTCTGTGCTGTTTTAATCTTGATTTCATTGTTGTGTGCCTTTGCTGTTCCTGATGTGCTCTTTTTCAAGGCTTACTCATAGCAAGATATATAACTTCACACTAATGTCACATAGACACTGACCGATATAGAGACATTACTGATATTTTCTTATCCCATATATATATATATATATATATATATATATATATATATATATATTATATTATATATCTCTGTATTGGTGTTAATGTAACAAAAAGTGTCAGTACAGCCTGGGAGCACTGAGGAGTATGTTTAGACTGTAAAATTAACAAATTTATAACAATTACATTTAAGGGATTCAAAAAATGTTAATGTTTCATCCTGACTTTCTTAACTCTCAAATGACCCTATTGGAAATGGTGTAAAAAATCCAGGATTGGTTGGCCCCTTAATAGATAGATCTATACAACATGTGATGAGAGGTCTTAAGCAGACATTGTTTCTCTGCAAGGATCACACACCATAAAGGTTAGGAACCACCAGCACAGACTTCCCAAAAGGGAAAGGGTTCAACTTCTGTGGAGCTCAGTTAATTTTACAGCAACATATCAGGTAGTTTTAAAAGTTTAAGGACGTGCTTACAGACTGTGTTCAGGCCTTGCAGCTGTATGTTAATACAAAAAGCACATGGTAACATATCTTTATCACAAACCAAAACTAGGGCTCCCTTATCAAAAACATTTGTATGTGTTTATACTATAAAAGATAATGAAAATGATTCCATTAAGGCACATTTAAAGCAAAAAAAAAATTGTACAGTGTATTTGTTATCACAGACTCTGTGCAGGTCTATTTATCACTGAAGGTGGTGATTTATTCGTTGAATTCTAAACTGGATGAGCTGTGACAACATGACTCACCAGTTCCTTATATGGCACACACAGCAATTTATGCAGGTGTGGTGACTTCAATTAAAGGAGTGTTGTACATGCAGTTCAGAATGGAACACACTAACAGATCTGCTGTGTCTACAGGATTTACCAGAAATACAGGTTGCCATGAAGCAGGCCTTTAAGGGTTCGAGGAGCTTATTTATACATACTTTAAATATCCAAAATAAGCAGTGAATACTAGCTTCCAAACCTAAACTTTGGCCAAAAAAAATTTTATTCTTCACTGAACAACAACCCTTTGAAAAGCTTTCCATGAACAACACAAAAAACATCTTTGAAGGAAATGCAAATTTCTGAAGCAGACTGTTCTGTTCACAACTGCTGATAGCCTCTGCGTCTGGATTCCACTGCTGATAATGATGACATTTTCTTTCACAAAGATCATATTTGATGGTATGAACGTCTTGATAAATCAATAAATTAGGGCCTGAGACAACAGTTGAAGTGTGTACTGTGTATCTTTGTTTTGGTCCAACTAGTGTATGTGGTCTTCTCCTGGCCTCAGGACTCAGGGTGTGGTGAGATGGAAACACAGGGAAAAGAGACGCCTGCTGCAGGAAGCGGTCTGTAAGCCATCACTCCCTCTTCCTGCCATTCCACAGATAACGTTTTCTTAGTCATGTTCACTCACAGGAAACAACAATCTGCAAAGGAACACACACAGGCCGCTTCCCCTGTCCCCTCCCGCTGTTACTGACACACATAGACATGTTGTGCTCTCTTGCCCTCTCTCTCTCTTATCTGAGATTACTCCACATTGAAGCAGCTTCACTGCAGCTGACAAATTTAAAAAGTCCTACTGTATTCCCTGTACCATTAGTTGATTTGGATGTCCAGATTTCCTGATAATATCAAACATGTTTGAAAGTAAGTCAGAAAATATGAACCACAAATGTTTGGTGATAACAGCACACTCAGCCTGCAAAAATGTATGATCAAGAGTCTCGATAAGAACGTGTTTCTATCTTCACTTCAACAGGCTCATGAAAAACTACCACCTTTCAAAGGCTTAAATGTGTAATAACAGTTTGTGAACTAATTGATACTGACACGTGTAAAACAGGTTTAACTTCAGAGAATCAATACTTAGAAATACGATCAGCATCAAAAACAATATACCAAAATACTCATCCAAATATTTTATTTAACTGATTATACAGATAAAACTGGCTGCCAATTTCTTTAGCTATGTCTCATGTTTTTATTACCCACAGTTTAATACTGGCAAATTCATTTCAAACATCAAACACACACTGTGTCTGGTTATACTGTCTGCTTACTAGAAAATAATGAACACGTACCAGCCACCATTCAGAGTTGAAAATTCCTAGTGACCATTGTATAATTGTAAACTGATGACCTGTGTTGAATAATACATCTCATAAAACCCGATATCGTTAGATATATCTCAGATAATTTAGTACCCATTAGAAGTAATGGGTACTAAATTTTCTGAGATAGGTTGGCTGGAAGTAAAAATTTGAATGAATATGAGTGGAACAGATGTGGCTGCTGTACTGATGAATCTCCACCCTAGGCCTCAACTGCTGACGACACGCACATACACACACACTGAGAACTGAAGGTCCAATGAGAGTAGAATGTATGAATAGCACTAACATATGTCATTGTCAAGAAGCTGTAGCTTCCTCAGTGAGTCAAGTAGGTCTGCACTCAGACATGTCAGTATACTTCTACCCTCTGCACTGTCTCTCTGTCATCAGGAAGCACCATCAGCTATTGCAGGAACCTGAGAGTGGAAAAAATCTGTACTGCAGAAAAACACTGGCCAATCATTCTTATATGCTTCACTCAGATGCCAACTATGTTTGATTATTCATAATTAGGGAGGAACACACTATGAAGAAGATTTGACAAAGTCTTGAAAAGATGAACAAATAGACAAATATGGAAATATTGCAGAGATATAGACAGTGGTGGTAAAGGTTCACATGCTGTAAATACTTTAATAAACTAACATTATGTTGATCCATTGGATTAGTTTAGTATTTACCCCTAAAACAGCTAAATGCCTCTGTTAGCAGAAACAACTTAGTCTTACATTCATTTTGAATATGAGTGGAGGTTGCATGAAGAACGTGAAGAATGAACATGTTAGCATGTAAACATTTTGTGTATACTTGTTCCCAGCCTTTTTAAACTGTGATCCCTTGAAAACAAAAAATTCTGTTAGTCTGTCCAGTACTGGATTTTTAGGCAGATTTTTTTAACATAAGACACAGCACAAACATACATTTTATTTGAACTCATCAGGGCTGTCTGCTCGATAAACTGTGTAATGTAAACACGGTTTCTAAATGAGCTTTTTAAATGAGCATTTCTGTACTGAAATTTCTTGTTACTTAACAGCCAACATGCATACTGATTCAGTTTATCTGTGATAAACTAATATTGGTTGATAATATCAGTTGGCTAGTTTAGTGGAACTCTAATGTCTGTGAGTTTTGAACTTTTGAACCAAACAGTGATTTGCCTTTCTCAGATTGACTCTCCTCAAGAGGTCAAAAGTATTCGTAGTAGTTTGTAGTAGCAGATGCATATTTTTTTTATTATTGCCTGTCCTATTGATCATCTCACAGCCCTTCAGATTTATCTTGCAACCCCTTGTGCAGGGGTGGCCAGCTACAGTCCCTGGCACCCTGGCATTGCAAATGAACCAATTTTGTATAATCGGCATATTTAATAAAATGTCTAAAGTTGCCGAAAAACAACACAAAAACGCTTTCATATAGTGAAATGAAAACTACAGACATAAAATGTACACTTTAGACAATTAAATTAGCTCATCAAACAAAATAAATAACAAATGAGACTCACCTGTGCTTAATTGTTCACATGACCTTAATTAACCAATGAATGATGGTTTTACTGCATAAAAAGGGGCTGATTGTTTTCACAATGACGAAGATGAAAGCTGCCTGAATGCATCGGGAATGTTATCTAAACACACAACAATTCCAAAGGCTACAAAGCAACCGCCAAAGATCTTGAAATCCCTGTTTCAACAGTTTGTAATGTTATCAAGAAGTTTCACAGTCAGAAAACTTTTAAGATGCTTCCAGGATGTGGTGCTAAGAAGAAACTTAATGAGAGAAGTCTGCAAAGGTTGGTGCACATTGTGGAAAAAACACCAGGCAGGACATCTAAAGAGCTTCAGGCTGACCTGGAGCAATCTGGAGTGGTGATTTCAGCCAATACTATACGCCACACACTAAAACTAGAAGGGTTCAGGGGCGAGTGCCAAGGACGACACCAATATTGAAAGAAAAGGCACAAAAACTTTAATAGATAATCCACAATCTTTCTGTGATAGTGACAGTGCTTCAGTGTTAAGTGTTTGCTTATAGGTGATTATAGGATAAGAACACCCTACCTACGGAAAAATTTGGAGGTTCTATCATGCTGTGGGGCTGCTTTTCTGCCGCTGGTACTGAAAGCAGTGAATGTATCAAATGAATTATGAAATCAGAGGATTACCAAAGCATTTTAGAGCGAGATGTGTTACCCAGTGTCGGAAAACTAGGTTTGAGATAAAGGTCTTGAGTCTTTTAGCAGTACAATGATCCAAAGCACAGATCCAGCAGTAAAAAAGAATGATTGAAAAGGAAAAGATGGACTGTTTTAAACTGGCCAGCAATGAGCCGTGACCTACTGTAAATCCCATTGAAAACATTTGGAGAGAGCTGAAATCTGCCATTGCAAAAAGGACTCCTGCAAACTTAAAAGAGCTTGAAAGCATAGCCGTGGAAGAGTGGCAGAAGCCACCAACAGACATGTGAAAAAAGCTTCTAGATGGCTACAAGAAACATTTAGAGGCTGCCATTGTTGCCAAAGGTTCTGCAAACAAATAGTTAGGGTGCCAGTAATTGTGTCTGAGGTACATTTTGTGTTTGTATTATTTCACTATTAAGCAAGTTTTTTTTTTTTTTTTTTTTTTTCTTTTGTTCATTAACCTTGGACATTTTATTAAAATAATTTGATTATAAAGAATTGGTTAATTTGCATTTATTTCTGAGGAAATTTTAAATTCCGTACTTAAAACTCAGGGGTGCCAATAATTAAAAGCAGGACTGCATGTGCCATAGAGAGCCATTAGTTTGCAAGTTTTCATTCCAGCTGATTACCTTGCTTTGTTTTTAATGCTCTCAAGAGGATGAAGCATTGTAATATTAATGACCACATGTTATTTCCTGCAGCACCTCATGCAGGACAAACATAAGTGTATAATGGTGATGAATTAATTCCTTCAGATGACAGCATAATGAAGACTGAATGAATGAGATTACAAAACAGCATGAGACAGACAGACACCAGTCCTTAAAGGTAGAGTGCCCCCCCCCCTTCCTTTTCGCCTTGCTCATGCTTCTGCTCTTCCTCCTCCTTCTCCTTTCCTCCACCTCCAACTTCTCCTCCTCTTCCTTCTCCTTCCTTGTGCTCCTCCTCCTCATGCTTCTTGTGCTCCTCCTCCTCCTCCCCCTGCTCCTGGTCCTCGTTTCTCTCTGCTGGAGGCATGTCAGACAGCTGGGTTACCTTACTGCACAGGTATAGCCTCTGCTCCTATTGACTGAGCACCGGGCTGGTATGCATTCCATTGGTAAGCTAAAGCAGACTGAAGTGACTGGATGTAACCTCGCCCTCATCATTTCAAGGCTCTGCAGCCTGTGCTAACACTAGCTGTGTCCCAGTTCCATACAACACAATAATGGCCAATTTATGCTTTCCACATCAGTGTGGCCGTGGTGTCTGCATGATGTAAATTTCGTCATCTGCCAAAGTCAATGACGGTATGCATTGATCCCATCATGTGTAGCCTACAACTTAAGACCTTGCAAACTGCCCATGCTATAAGCACGCTGTCTATGTCAGAAAAAAGTAAACTTGACATGCCTCTCGTGCACTGTATGTATGTATTTGTCAATTAAACTTTTTCAGTTCAGCCAAAAACAAACGACGACCTCCTTGCCTTTCTGTCAGGATATCACCATCATGTTTTCTGGTACACATGTATGTATCGCATATGCGAACACATACCAATAGTTGTATGTAGGGAAGCATGTTCACGTCCGCTTTAAGTACTTTAAGTAAGTAAGCACTTTATTTGTAACAACTTTCAAGAACATAGATGTCACAAAGGGCTTCAAAGAGGACATAAAAACAAAGACATACATGCAGACATAAAGCATAATAAAAAAAAAAAATAATAAATAGAAAAATCACACAAAGGCAAGCCTACACAAGCAGGACTTGAGCTGCTTTTTAAATGTGTTTACAGTGTCTATAGATCTTAAATCGCATGGGAGAGAGTTCTAAAGTTCAGGAGTCACACCTTCAAAAGCACAGTCTCCTTTAGTTTTAAACTTTGTTCTAAGAACAACCAGCAAACCCTGATCAGAAGACCGTAGAGACCTGTCTGTAACATAGGGCTGCAGTAGATCTCTAATATAGGCAGGAGCCTGACCATGTAGAGCTCCTATAGGTGATCACGAGGACTTTGAATTGAATTCTGAATTTGATGTGGAGCCAGTGAAGAGCAACTAGAATCGGTGTCACATGAGACCTTTTGGAGGACCTGGTGAGTTTAGCAGCAGCATTTTCTGCAACTTTTAAATGATCAAGTGATATTGTGCTGAGGTAGGTAAAAAGAGAGTTGCAATAGTGTAGACGGGCGATATAAAAGCATGGATTAACATTTCCATCTCCCCTTGAGACACAATGACCTGAGCTTTGCAATGTTTCTCAGCTGGAAAAAATAAGTCAATTAGACACTTAACATGTTTGTTAGGAGTCGAAGCCTGGTTCATAGTGACACCTAGATTTCTCAATAATTTAACCGACAAGCTGAGAGACCCAAGACCAACCATTATTTTAGGGAAAACACAAGGAGGTGCAGAAATTAAGTCTGTTTTTTCAGCATTTAACTGTAAGAAATTATCTGCCATCCAGTCTTATATAGTGTTTAGGCAGGTAATTAAAACTGACAATTTGGCTATGTTTTGAGGTTTGAATGAGACATATAATTTAATATCATCTGCGTAACAGTGATAGGCGATACCTTTAAACTTCGCTATTAAGTGTCCAAGGGGAAGCATATACAGAGCCGTGAGAATAGGACCAAGGACTGAACCTTGGGGCACATCACAATACAGAGTTTCAGATGAGGAGGTGAAACAGCTAACAGAAACTCAACAGAACTTATGCTCATCTATCACATCAGTTGTGAGCTGCTTAGCAACTACTTTTTCTAAAATTTTGGCTACCACGGGTAGCTTGGAGATAGGCCTTTAATTTTGGGTTACAGATGAAGTTTACTCACAACAGTCAGTATGCCAACTAATAAACACTTGATTTGATGGTACTTTCCTGGAGGAGCTTATGATAGCTGTGGGAAATTCATATGAAGATGTATGTAAATGGTGGTGAAATAGCTCCAGAGACTCTTCAGAAAACAAGAAACATGCATCCAATCTTTGTAAAAAAAAGTTTTAGCTGTCTTTTTATAAAGTTGACATTCTAAAGTTGCCGTTTAATTAATATGCATTGGAGCAAGTTAACTTATGTTATTTCCTGTAAGTAAAAAATGGTATGAATAATATATATATTTAATGCATTTAGTGTGTAATTGGGACACAGCAAGTGTCTTCCCTGCTTTCCCTGCATCTGCGTGTGCCCTGTCAGGCAAGTTTTCCTGTTTACCGTTTATGTGACTGTAAAATCCCAGAGATATTTATATGTCCACACCCCTTCCTACTGTTACAGGACAAAGCAGTGAAAAAGCTTGAAAATGTGTCCTTCATACTTGGTATTTAGTGGATTTTGGGCAGCTCTACATGCCATTTCCACAGAAGTTTGAAACCACTCAGTACTCTCATATTCAACAATGTTTGAACTGACCCAGTGCTTTTGTTGTGTGTTTTGTGTGTTATCTTAACACAGTTACAGCTCACTGCTGGCTGGATGGAACTAGTTCCCATGACCTTGTGCACGTGGTTCCCTGTTTGTGTGTGTGTAGGAGTGTGCATGTCTGTGTGGATGTACTGTGTGGTTTCAGGTCAGTGTTGTGTGTATTGTCACAATGTCTCCATTGTTATCATTCAGTGAATGCCTAATTTTCTAAGTATGTGGTTGTACTTTGAGCAGCTAAGGCTGATGGGCTTCCAAGACATAAAGAGGCTCTAATTACGTCCATGTAGTTCTCTAACAATACTCTATTGAACTCCTAAGTTACCACTGTTTGCTACCTGACTTCAACAGTTTGTCTTTTTAAAATACCTCAAACAGTACAGCATTTTGAGGCTGACATTGATATTTGAGAGATTAGAGCAACTGATAAAAATATATTTGCTTATAGAATATTTTTAACAGGAACAAACATTTTTTGTTTTGATTCCTAAATCTGGTTAAAGAATTGTGATCAAAATATGTAGTATAATTTGAACAGTGTAAATGTGAACTTGTCAGTACTTTCTGGTGTGCCAAGTATTTAAAAAAGACCTCTATGAATAAAATTATTATTAATAATTATTGATAATAATAATGTTGATATAATAACAATGATTAATAATTGATAATAAGTGATAATAATAATTAGTAGTAGTGGTAGTGGTGGTAGTAGTAGTGGTAGTATTACTTATATGGATTTATTGAAAGGCACATTTTTTCCCTTTTCAACAGAGCTAGGCTCACAGTTTCCCTCTTCCTTCAGTTTTTGTGCAAAGCTGGGCTAAACTCTTTCTGGTCTGGGGTTGAAGTCTTTCCTGTAATATTAACATCATTACTTCCCACGAACATATTACTCTTTTCCAGCCAAAACCAGGATTTTTAATTGCTTTCAGAAATTCATATCATCTGATGTCACTTGTGTTACATTATATGTTACTTTTTTTAGTTGAACAATTCCTCTTAAAAGTACACCATCTTTGAGGTGAAATAGCACAATGCTGACAATGCTGAATTGTGTGATGTGCTGTTTTTCACTATATCCTCCTCTTAGTTTTAAAGGTATACTGTAGAGTTTTCTTGGAAACAAACAAAAGTTCTGTTTATGTATATCGCGTCACCCATGTGCGCGCATGTGCATCCTCGTCTGGATGTGCACAGGACAAAGAAAATGGGACCCCAGTCATTGAAAATCAGCTCCACAGTGCTACTCAAGGTCTAAAACTCTAATGTCCAAGTGGTTATATGTAAGCCTCTGAATATCTTTCTAGTGCTGACCCTGTGCTTTTATTACTACATGGACTGGCAGGGAAGGAATATCCTTTTAATGTAGTTATTTCAGTGTGTTGTTTTGGTTTTAAGGCACAGAAACATTGTTCAATTTTTCTGTGATTTTAGAAATGTCCTGTTAATTACTGAAAGCTGGCATCAAATGTCTGGTCACATTTGTGGTGTTTTCTTGTTGTTTGAGCAGATAAATCCTGAGTTAAATTGAAAAGTTTCTCAGTTTTAGACTGCAACAACTTTGTCTAAATAAAATACAAAGTTTCATTTCACATCTAACAAAAGCTTAACTTCTTTTGTTAAATGAAGATTTTGGTAGAAAAACATTCTAGGTAGAAAATTCTGAAATTCTACCAGCCCTATTTGACACACAGGGGAACTGTAAGCTGACACTTAGCATGGCAAGTAACAGGAAGAACTGCAGCACTGCAGCTGAAAAAATTATCCAGTTATATTACTGTAATAACAGTAATTCTTATTCTAGTAATTCTAAGTCAGACTCTAGGATTTAGCTAACACAGCTGCATGGCAGTGTTATTAAGGTTTAGAGAAGGGCCTTTGTTTCAGTACATACACACAAACATATTTGCTAAAGTCTGGGTTCCATATATTTACAGAGAGAAGGGAGGAGATTTTGGGGAGAATTTTGTGATAATACTGGGATCTCAATTGTTGGTAATAAACCCTATTCCAGACTAACTTTGTACTAGAGCCACAGAGATTAAATTAATATCAATATCCTCACATGACTATAAGTTTGACAGCAAAGAAATGTGTTTTTGAAAATGTCGGACTGTTCCTTGAAAAGGGTTGTGTGCTAATGGACCTATGTGCACTGAACCTTTCATTATTTGAGTTAACGGCCTGCTGGATGACCTTGACCCTCACCTTGTTGCAGTTTATTAGCTGAAATGACCTGCTCTCTGTAAGTCAGGCCTTACTTCATCAGCCATCAGGCCAAATTACTCTCAACAGGAAGGTTAGAGGCAGCTCAGTGTGTGCACATTCAGGCAGAATTTGGACTGTGGGCAGTGCACATTCTATCTTTTGAAGTTTGGTATTTTTTTCAGCACAGTGCCTCTGCTTTAATGTCAGAGGTCTTTTATTGTTCCCAGAGCTGCTCCGTGCCTGCAGCTGCATTTCCACTTCAAAGCACTCACGCCTCATTAGATATATGTATATCCTGACCAACCTCCTGTTTATAGAACCGTACATTAGCATATCACACACACGCACATGCACAGACACAAACACAAACACACACACACTAACTGTCAGGGTGAAACCATATTGAAACCGGTCAGTAGACTGTAATTGATGTAGTCTTTTATGGCCCTAATTAGGATCTGTGTTCCTACAATCCTTTATACTGCTTGTCAGATAGTATTGGAAACCCTCTGCCATCACACCTTTCCGACATTAATTAAGGGGGATGTGTCCGACCATTTCTGTAACCTTCTGAAACTGACACTTTGACATTCACACCCACTTTATGACGGATTGTTCAGTTTTCTGTATGTGAGAGGGCAGTCAGGCATTTTACTTCTCTTTCTAACCCAATTTTTGGCTGGACCGTCAAAGCAGGGCCAGCCCTTTTCTATTACGACATCAGGGGTGTTTACAGGCAGTGTTGCCAACTTATCACCTTTGTTGCTACGGCAAATCTAGTGGGTCTTTGGACAAACCGTAGCTACTTTCTGTAGAAGAATCGCCAGTATTGCCCTGCAAGCGCGAGGTTGGGCTTTTTGTCACACTGCTCTATGCCTCTCATTCAGTTGAAAGTACAGCAGCTGACACAGATAATGAGATTCTAACTTTCTCTCTAGTGGTTATTTTACAAGTAAATTTAACGGAAACAGCCCAGCCATTGTCTTTAACTTCTGTGTATGGTGATTTTGTCAGACAATGTCACGGTTATAAAATAAAGATTTTAGCAGTGCAGCGCAGCAGCTTGGAAATGACTTGGAAGTGACTGCTGGTCAACATGTAGTCTTGGTGGGCTGCGATTCAGTCACTATTTCATATTTGTTCTGTTGTCTGACAACAGAAACAGAAAAACATTTAAATTAGAGCGCTTATTGGGAATTCAAGTGTATTAAATTACTATATATGTGAGAAAAAGAGTAGGAGAGAAGCAAACAGATAAAGGGCGGTCCAGCCATATACTAGGTTTTGACGTAGCCTTGTTTCATGTGTTACTCAACTATTTCTATCACTTTTCATATGAAAAGCCATGTGCAACACTGTGTATGTCACCCTGGAGGAACTGTTAAACGATATCGGATCGCCCCCTCTCTGCTGGCTAGGTTTTCACTCCAATTTCCAGTGTGGATGTTCATAAACAGAGTCATGTGTACAAGTTTAGATTTCTGACGTGGTCGGACGGTATGTCTTAAGAACTAGTTTTGAGAGACCATACGCCAGCCCTTAGGTCTGTGTGGCTTTGGGTGGGTGTATTTTAGAATCTGTTGTTACCGGTACTCTTATAGATCTTAACATCCAGTCTGTATGGACATTAACTGCTGCGTCTTTGTTTTTCGGCAATATTTCAATGTTTATTTTATTAAAAAATGCTTTATTTCAAAAATAAAGTATAGAAACAAGTTTTTTTGTTGTTGATGTGTTTGGATTAAAACATGCTGGCTAATGTAATGCAACATCCCTTTAGGTAATTAAAGCCTGATAATGGAATTTTGAGGGCGAAACCAAAATTGACATTTGAGACTGCCTGCTAGTCCGTCAGCTCTTACAGAAGTTAATATGAGTCCCCTGCTGAGTGTTAAATGTACCACTGCTCTGCTCAGCCATGCATAACACAGATATTAGTATGCAGAACAGGTGCTTCTGTCTGAGAAATGGCTTCAATACAGATCTCACTGGTATGGGTAGGAAGACAGTAAAGGGAAAACAAAGTGCATTTAGTGAGGAGTGTGTGACGATTTTGGCATATTAGCACTGCCGTTATTCAGCTACATGTGTGCTGTACTTCATTATAGACAAATCCAAGTTGTTGGCAGAGCTACACAGCCAACCATTGCTGTGGTGGCACTTCACTTATAAATCCACGTATAACACTGCAATGTATGTAAAGGATTTCATTTTTTAAGTACTTTTGCCAAGAAACCTGTCCAGCAGACTCTGTAGAAGTTTTCTTAGTTTTAACGGAGGGCTAAATAGGAGATCTGTTCTGTGCTGTTGTCACCTGTGATTTTGGAAAAAATGGAAAGTAAAATCCCCAAACCTCTATTTCATGAAATGTATTTTACTTCCACATATCTCTGTTACATTCTCATGTTTCAATCAGCCAAGGACCTTTAAGGTCTGCCTTTAAGGTCAGCCACTGCTAAGCCTCCATCCTGCTGATCTGTTAGCTTGGTATTTTCTGATATTCCACTTTTACAGTGTCATGTGTTTCAGATTTGTATAAATGCTGCTATTCTTCGGATGACATCAGAGGTTAACAGTAATTCCTGCTGGATTTAATGAGCTCCTTCACAAATTCTCCATGCATTGGATATTCCCTACAGGGTGAATCCTAATGATTTTGGAGACCCTCCTGACGTTTCCTCTTGGGCCCACCCCAGGTCAAACATTGCATTTGGTAAGGCTGTTAAAGCTCTAAGAATAGCTAAATTCAGTATGTTGTTTGTGCATACTGGCTGCAAATAACACTACAGCCTCTAGAGGGCTCTAGCAGGTCTATAAGAGAAGTAAGGGTCATGTGATTGGCTGAATGCATATATGCACTATTGAATAATATTGATGACTCCTGTGTGCTGTTCATTTTGTGGGTATTTTGGGGCTATAAAGCCCCTATAAACGCATAACAGCTGGAAACACTACTTGCTATTGTGTAATTTGTGTTCCTTAAAAATACTGAGTTTTTATTTCCTTTAAAATTGCACATTAGTGTAAATAACCATCAGCTGAGCTCACTGAAAGCAATGTTTAGTTTACTGTATGCAGATAGTACCGTGCACAGTACCTTTGTGTACAGTCTGCAGTCTTCTGACAATGAGCTAATTGAGAGCTGCTCGACATCTGAACGTTCAGAGTCTGAGTCAGAGAGTCATTTCTTCCATCTTTCTCTTCCTCAGCAGTCATCTCTGATACTGCTGATTCGTCCTGCTCTGGACTGATGTGGGCTGAAAGGTCACAGTCTGTGATAGGGATTTCCAGGTGCTTCAGCCTCTCAGCTCCTCTTTGAAGATTAAACTTCAATTTTAATGAAAGCCTTTTCCCTCACTCTCCTCTTCCCTTCTCTCCTCCTGCACATTGTGGGACAGGGGGTTTGGTTTCCAAACTGTTCCTCTTATTGAGTCTTTTTTTTAAGAAAAATTACAAATCATTTAGGAACTGTTCTGGTGTATAGTGGGACTTATAGTCTGCAGCCAGTGTTTTATTGAAAAATCAAAACACATTTTCTTAAGCAGATTTAGATATTCAAACTCTATTATGGAAAATGAAAGAAATGTAAATCCATGCTGTACATCATGTTTGCAAAAAAAAGAGATTTATATTAATTGCACAGCAAGTCTTTTCACACTTCACAAAATAAACATGTGTTTGAGTTTTACTTTAAACTACTAAACAGTTTAAACAATAAAAATGTTGACTTGGTATTCTGCAAAATACACAGACATTGCCATAACTTTACATTGTGACATACTTCTTTCCAGCCTTTCTCTCAGCACTACAGTGAATGTGTGTGCCTTGCCTTTGTTCACTCCTGACAGAAGCGCTCACTTAAGGGAATAGTTGTTGCCCCCCTCACGCCACAAGAGGGATCTTGTGGCGTAGGGTGGCAACAACTCTTTGTGTAATATGAGTGCAGGCAACTGGAGCACAGTGATTATTTGCAAACTAAACTACAACATAAAACAATACATGTTTTGTTTTAACTGTAATAAAATGAAGTAAATTAAATAAAACAAGCAGGATATAGAGGAGTTTAGATATAGAAAGTAAAGGGAAAACAAAGTGCATTTAGTGCGTGACGATTATGGCATATTAGCACTGCCGTTAGCCAGCTACATGTGTGCTGTACTTCAGTATAGACAAAATCCAACTTTTTCGCAGAGCTAGACAGCCCACCGAAGATACTGTACTCCTGCTGCTCCCTTTTCTGGGTAGCCCTCTGGTGTCTCTGCCCGCAGATGACAGTTTTTCTTTTTTCCTTCCTTGGTTCTGCAGACGAGTCCACCTCCCCCACCAGCAAGGTGTCATATGGCAGCAGTAGGTTTCTATGGATGACTTGAATCCACCCTTTCCGTTTTCTGGCTTTATCTCATACACTGGGCTGTCTTGATGTTTCCTCTCCAATTTCTGAACACTGGCTTTTTACAAAACTCAATTTCCCTGGCCCTCCCTTCTCGTTTAAATTTTGGACCAGCACTCTGCATCCAGGGTACATATCTGCACTGTAGGCCTTCCTGTCATAGAGAATTTTCCCTTGTTTGCTCTCCTTACAGGCTGTCTCTGAGGCCAGCTTGTGAGCATTATTCAATTGAGCTTTCCATTTCTCAGCATAGTCTCTGTAGGATGAGCTTTGGTGTTTTACTGTGAGGCCAAACATCAGGTCAATAGGGAGCCTGAGGTTTCACCCGAAGAAGAGAAAGTAGGGTGCATAGCCATTGTAAGCATGTACTACCTTTGGCAGAGAGGCCTTCCAATCTCCCCTAGCTGTCTCTGGGAGTTTTCTGAGCATGGCCAGCAGTGTCCTTCTAAGTCTTTCCACCTAGCTATTTCCCTCTGGGTGATATGGCGTGGTCCTGGGCCCCTTAACTCCACTGTATTCCTCAAACTTAGCAAAAATTTTTCTAACTCCTTTCCCATGGTGGAGTCTTGTGGGAAAATCGGATCTAAATATAAAATCATCTTCTCTGCAGGTATTTTGGCAGTTTTATCTCTCCAGTGGTGAGCAGTTTGTATGAAATGGTCCATCACAACAAAGATATATTCATACCCTCCTTTACATGTAAGAAATCAATGGCCACAAGCTTGAATGTGGTGGTGATGATGGTGAGGGGAGCTCAGGTTGGCTGGTTGGGACACTTGTTCTTTAAACAGCTGCACACCTGTGTTATGTAATGCTCAACATCCCTCTGTGTGTGAGGCCAATGAAAGCGTTACCGGATGAGTGTCAAAATTCTCTCTACTCCCAGATGACACATTTCTTCTTGCCTTTCCTTATAAACAAGCTAATGGAACTTCTTAAGCAGTAGTAGCTGTGACTGGCTGGCGGTCTTCCTTTAACAGTAAACCTGATACCCCAAGACTGGTGCCTGAGGGAGATTGTAAACTAGGTGACAGAGTACCTGTTGGTGTTAAGCTGATCACAGAGGTGGGTGAAATGATGGCAACTGACCTCCTTTTTTTTCTTTGGTTGTGCTTTCTTTTAACAGTCTTTTTTGTGAGAGGAGATCACAGAAAGGCTTTGCTATGCGGGAGAAGTTTGGGATGTAGTTGTGATAGTATGAGATGAATCCCAGCAGCTTCCTCGCTTCTCCAATAGTGGTGGGGTTCCTTTGCTTCAAAGCCTATACAAGGGCGATGTGTGCAGAGTCCATGGTATGACCCTCTTGGTAACAAGTCTCCCCAGGAATCTCACCTGATTTTTGAAGAGCTCACATTTTCTTGGTGTCAGTTTAACCCTGTGGCTTTTGTAATGCTGCAGGACCCTCCTCAAATCATTCAAGTGGTCCTTGAATGTCTGAGAGTGAACCAGATTGTCATCCAAGTAAGGCAAGCATATTTCATACTTTAACCTGACCAAGCATACCTCTCATGTAGTGAGAGGGCTACTTGATTCCTCCAGGAAAACCTGGTTGTAGGCTTGGTTGAGAACAGAAAACCAGGAGCTTCCCTTCAGAGTGTTGAGCACGTCTTGTATACTGGAGTCAGTGATTTAGTTCCTGGTAGTCACAGCACAGGCAGAGGCTCTCGTCCTTTTTTCTGCACACAAAGAATTGGACTGTAGTAGGAGGATTTGGACTTATTCCTCTGTGTAATCCTCTGTTCTTCAAGGTACTCTTTTCCCACTTAATGAAGTGGCTTCGCGACTGATATATATGTTTGCCTTACAGGTGTGAGTTAATTGAGGCAGATCTTGAGCTGTAGTGATGGTATGGTTTCCCCATCATGTTCATCCTGAGCGAAGAAATTACTCTCTTCCCTAATTAGCTGTCTGACTATCTGCTGCTGCGCTGGAGGGAGATGTGAAGGAGGGAGAAGTGAAGGACCGGAGGTTCCCAAACACATTCACTGCCACAGCTCATTCCATTTCCTTTTTCCGACATCCGATTTCCAGTCACTAGTGTGGATGCTTGTTCAGTGGTTGGAATTATTGTTTCTGTCTGATCATTTCCACTGGTTTTGTGTCGGCTGGGTATATAGTTTTGACCATCTAAGTCTGCCCAACTACAGATCTGAATATAAACTTCTGTGGGGACTCATTTCTGTCCTTGGTGATATTTATCAGCCGATGGTAGAGGTCAGTGGAACTATCCTCTTTGTAATGATCCTCTAAGATAGAACGAAGTTCTGAGAGGATGGGGTCTGTTTTGCTCTCTAACATATGAAGGCTTAGGCCTGGGCTGATGGCTCTTACAATGGCTTCTATAATTTCTGCCTCACTGTGATTTCTTTTTAGTCCCATTTCAATTTGATGGACCAGTTCTGACCCCTTTATCCAATCTGGTCATTAAATTTTAAATTTCCTGCTCATGGTCATTTCAATTGACTGAGTTGCTGATTCAGCAGCTGGATTAGGGCACAAACCCTGACAGGGTCCCTGGTAATTTATTTTGCTTGACAGCCTCACCATTTCTTCCTTGAGAGTATGTGTATGTATAGAAAGCACTGTATATATAGAAGTACCAAGTAAAAAGCTGTATGAATCTGTGTTTGAATGGGAGAATGTGGCATGTGGTGTAAAGCGCTTTGAGTGGACAATAACATTTTGTCACAGTCTGTAATGTTAACGGACCAGTATTCTCTATCCAAAGTGCTTGTCAGATGGTTGGGTATCTAGTTAATTAATCCATTAGTAAATATAAATTTAATATAGCTGTTTGTTGCAACCCTAATGTCGAAAAGTTCCTCTCAACTGAAAAAAAGAAAAGCTGGCGCTAAAGCCAAAAAGGCTGGAACTGGTTATTAAAATAGTAATTTACCAATTTTCTATTGATTGACTAATTGATTAATCAACTAATAATTTCAGGTGACGTACGGGAGTAATTAGAAAATTGTTTAGAAGGTAATTCTTTGTATTTAATACAGTAGTCCCATTGATTTTTAACTTTGGTGTGTGATTTCCAGGAAGGAGTTATATAAGGAATGTGTTTTTATAAATTAACATTTATTGGCTGGCTGTGGTGAAACTGCTGTATCCATCGTCCCCCATATGTTGTCCCTGGTACAGGGCTGTGGTGTGTCGCCACATCTTCATTTGTCATCTCTACTGTTGAGAGCCCAATATGTATGCACAACTGAAGGTCTGCAGACAACCATCTTCTCTGTTTTACAATGCAGACTGAACTAAGTCAAAGACTCTGTGGTCTCTGATTTTAAATATGGTGTCTTTTTACTTGACTGTGTTGCTGCTGTGGGATGAATGTTTTCACTTGTGGAGGTCAGCAGGTTATGTTGAGCTGTAATATCCTCTTCTTCTCTCCCAGAATCCATTACATGCCCACTGCTGTTTGTTGAAGAACAGAAAGAAGCCATTGAACCGTTGAATCATTTCATTTAAAGAATAAGTTAACACAGTGGTCCTTTAATCCTTTATTCTATAAATGTCTAAACTAATGACAAATGTCCAACAGCCGTTTCCAGAACAGAAATAGAAAAAAAAGTCCAAACACAGAATGGACACAGAATGGGGGGGCATTGTTGTTTCAGCATAAGCTGGTAGTTGGAAGTAGTCTCAGAGCTGAATCGACATCTGTGTAAAAGGGAGAGCTGGAATGGTGGGACAGATGTAGATGCTGTTGTTACACGTCACGCCGCTGATTGCGGAACGCCAGCATGCAATCTAAAATCACACCGGGGCAGCATTATGCTGGCTTAGTTTGGATCAGTATAACAAGCAAAGGCAGCATATTGCAGGGTCTTCTTAATTTCAGTATAGAGGGATCTCTGTTTAAAAGACGTTTATAGGGATTCACTTTACAGTGATATGACATCCTTAGGGTTGGCCGTATCTTACCATTTCATGTGCCTGTGTTTTTTCCTTTGTTCCAGGAAATTAATGGGTGGAGTTGGGACCTTGTTAAAGATGCAACACACCTGAGGAGGCTGGCATTAGGAGGCTAAAAATCAGACATGCAAGATCGCGATGAGTTAAGGCCTTAACCCAGTTTATAGCTATATTTGGAATACTAAAGATCATTCAGAGTGACAAAAGGTCAAATTTTCATCACATTTGTTCTCACAAGTTCTTTAAATTAAATAAATATCAAGCATAACCTAGCATCTTTTTATCAGGCACAAAGCTAAAGTGGTTTAGAACGATTTCACCAAACTCTCATGTCTTTGTTGCGACCATATTGCACAGAAATGGACAGGGACTGGGAGGAATGTTTACCATGGTTGCTTTTAGCTGCCAGGAAGGTGTGTCATGAGAGTACTGGGTTGTGTCCTAATGACCTCCTCTTTGGTCACAAAGTACATGGACCTTTGGCAGCGTTTTGAGAAGAACGAATTGCAGATAAATCCCCTCCGAACTTGATAGATTATGTAAATGGTTTCTAACACAAGCTTTATATGGTTGGTCATTTGGCCAAACAAAAACTGGCAAAGTCTCAGGCTAGGATAAAGTTTGTATGACCAGCACCCTGAGACAAGTCAGTTTAGTGTTGGTGACCAAGTACTAGCTTTATTGCCAATTGTAGGGTCACCATTCCAAGCAAAATTTGTTCGGCCATATACTGTAGTGGGGCAGCCATCTGAACAAACCTATCTAATTGCTATGCCAGACCGCAGAGAAGAAAACAAACAACTTTGCCAAATAAACTTGTTGAAACCATATTATGTTTGTGCAATATCTCAGGTTAAGTCTGTGTGTCTGGTTTTGACTGCTTGTACAGTGGTGCAGTCAGCATTTAGTGGGGATAAGGATGTGGCAGTGCCTGATGATTCTTTACTGTGTGGTCACTTAAAGAACTCTCAAATGCTTCATGGTAAATGGTAAATGCACTTTTCTAGTCTCAACGACTGCTGGGATTTCATGCCATGTGCTCGGAACAATAGAAAGCCTACATGAAGCCTGACTCAGGGTTTCTGTAAATTACTGCGACCAGTAGTTGAAACAGCCCCAAATCCCAGGTACCTCATCTATGTGTGAAGTTTGACTTAAATTCAAACTCTGGCCTTTCACTGGATAAGACTCACCGGAATCCCAGGGGGTTGTCTGTGAAGCTGCTGCGTCATCACCCAGGTAATAACAGCTGACCTGCTCTGCTCCTCCTTGCTTATTCCCGTGCACTGTTCCCTGTGATTTTGTTTGCTGAAAGGGAGTATCTTGCTCAAACATTTCAATTTAACATAGACCGAGACCACAAGTCTTTTACTTGCAGGTTAAGTAAACAGACAGTTTGTATTCAGCGAATATATTTCTGGATCCGAAGGAGCCAGCTGTGCAGCATTAGCTGATTTCTCATGCTGCCTGCAGAAGGACAATTTGTTGTTTAGGACATAACAGGTTACTTGTTATTTTCCCAACCGAGTCAACTCTGCTGTTTTCCCACTGCTACCAAGGAAACCAGCTTGCTGTGACCACCCGAGCAGCGAGACAAACAGCCCCTAAAGTGCTCAGCCAAAGACAGTGCTAAACCACATCGGACAGCTCTACCCACACTCAATTGCTTTCTGAAGCAACTTAAAGTAAGAAGCTTGTGTCTGGGCAGAGACGTTAGTTATTAGGAGTGTGTATTGTGAGCTTTATTATTTGTAACCTGTATTACTATTGTTGTGATGAATGGACCGCTGTGTCCTGTGATTCGTTTAAAATACTGTGGAGTATTTACTGTTGTTTGCGGCTTGTTTTGATTGTGCTTGGTACGTTAGAGTTGGTTTGTGTTCTCCCACATTGTGGGCTGGTTTTGGTAGTCTTACCACCATGAGTAAAGCCAATGAACTGCAATTTTACTGGTTAAAAGACCAGTGTCAGGCCTGATGAATGCTAGTATGCGTGCCATGCTACTGTGTGGTAAATAGGACAGTTTGTTGTGTCTCTCCACAGCAGGTAGGATCTTTGCTTTGCTTTGCTTTGCATGCATCTCTCTCTCTTTCCATTTACTAACCTAGACACACATACATGAACATGCATTCACAAACACCCGTGGTGCATAGATAGGTGGTAGCATAACCCTGTTTGCCCCCATGCCTTCTTCTAGCCAGAGACACGTGTTAGATCACATCTCCCCCTTTGTCTCTGTCTCTCCTTCCCACCATCTTTCCCCCTCTCTCTCGACACACACACACACACACACACTTTCACACACACGCATTACATGAACTACACATCTGCTGGTTTGCCTCTCGCTAATGATTTTATGAATATCAATAATTATCCTTGACAGTTATTAATAATCTGCTTATAACCAAACCTGCTCCAACTAGTGCAAAATACAACCATTCGAAGCCCTTTACACTTCATGCCACATTCACCCATTCACACACACGTACACATAATGGTGGCACAGCCATTAGGGACAATGTGGAGTTTAGTATCTTGCCCAAGGACACTTCGACATATGGACTGGAGGAGCCAGGAATCGAGACTAATGTTAGCTGACCGACAGCTAACAGACAACTCTATAAACAACAAAAACTAAACTGCCATAGTAGCTCACTAAACAGCTAAGAAATACAGTACATGGCTGGCTTGCAACAAGGCGAAAGACTTGAAAAATCAAATTTACCAGGCTCTGTTGAACTTTGTAACAGTGTATCATCCACCATCGCCTCTAGCATTGTGGTTGCCAAGTTGAGGGCCCTGGTCACTTGGAGTGCCAGTTTGTCGCTGAGGACTGAGTTTAGAAGGTTGCAGATTCACCCAAGGTCCTTCTTTTGGTCCCTGTAGTCCTTCTGCAGTTTTTTTAGTTTATTAATCTGCTTGACATTCCTGTCGAACCCCACTGCAGCCATTTCACACTGTATCTATTCAAACACCAGTTTTGTTCTCAAAGCTGCCTCTACTTTGTTTTGAGTTTCATTCAATGACCCCAAGCAAAGGAGACGGTTTGTCTCACCCACAGACCACTAATGCTTCGATTTCACATCCATAGCTCTGTTTTTTTGACTACACGCTACACTAGATCTGTTTTTTTTTTAAAAATAGTGGTCACAAAGCTTTGGTTGGTCTTTGTTGTTCATGATAACCCTGCCCCCAGCTCCTGAAGTTAGTGGTTCCTGGTTCTAGACCAGCAAAGCGTTGGTGCTGCCCTGGCTCAAGGCCAGTTTTCCTGGCCTAAAGCCGTTTTTTTGGCTGTTGAAATGCAAAGAACTGGTTCGTGATTAGCCACTCGCTCCGAACCGGACCTGGAACTGCCTTTGTGGAAAAGGGGAAACAGACAGTTCTGATAGGAGACGCTGGGCGAAAGGCTTCACAAATGGGTCTTTGCTTAGGGCATCTGCCACAACAATTAGGTTGCCTTCAACATACTTGACCTCAGGAGTATAGAGCGAGCTTGGAGATCCAGTTTTGCTTGCAAGTTTAAAGTTTTAGCTTGGTCAGGATGTATGTGATAGGACTGTTATAAGTCCAAACAGTAAACTTCTGGCCTTTAAGCCAGTAACTTAACTTAACACACAATGCCCAATTCACAGCTTAAAAATTCAAGTCTGTGTGCACGATATTTGGCTGGCTGTGACTGAGAGACTTGCTCGCAAACAGCACAAGTCCCATCAGCTTGCCTCGCCTGTGGAGACACTCAGCAGCAGAATCAATACATTTGTTTGGGCGGATCCAGTAATCCATGACATCCTCACCAGGTCATGGCACAGTGCTGTGTTATGCTATGTTAATTAACTTGAGTTGCGCTTCACTATGACAAAAAACCAGTAAAGCAGCTCAGATCCACTCACCTCAGGGCAGCAGCGCACTTTATTGTGTTGCAGATTTACTTTTAAATGTCATCATGAGAGTCATGGGACCTTGTATACACAGGTGTCTGCCTTCATAAACTATGTCCAATCACTACAACTTGCTACAGGTGGACTCCAACCAAGTTCTAGACACAGCTCAAGGATGATTAAAGCAAATAGGATGCACCTGACCACGGTTTTGAGTGCCAAAGCAAAGGGTTTTAATACTTTTGTAAATAAGAGATTTCAGTTATTTATTTTGAATAAATGTGCGAAAAGTTCTAAAAACATATTTTGACTTTGTCATTATTGATTGTTGACTGATGGGCAAAAATGGCAATTTTATCCATTTAAAATTAAATATATGAACCGGTTACAAAAGCACAAGCATTAAGGGAAACACGTTACAAATAGAAAAACACTACAAATATCAATTGCATTTTATTCATTTGAAAAAGGCTGTTTATTAGATCTTTGATTAAAGATTATGTAGATTGTGTACAGTGTTGAGGTGCCAGAGCAGAGCTGAGCTGTGGAGTTTAATCTCCTGAGGACGGGAGGACTTTTGGAACAGCAGCGTTCTTACTGACATCAGCAGATTGGCTCTGGTGAACAGACTTTTTCAAAGAAAAAAAACGAATTGACATTGAGTGTAGCAAAAAATACACCTTTTAACAAATCTGTAATTGTATTAAAAAATAAAGCAATGACCGCACTTCCCTCTGTTCACTTCCGTTTATGTACATTTATGTTTATTGAAGTGTGGTGGTATACTATATCTATACATATAAATACCCCAAAGCCCTCAGAGGCTGCACTGTTATTATACTATCCATTAAAACATGTTTTTATTATGTACTGAGCTTTACCTTCAGACAAACTGGAAGCAACAAATATTCTCTAATATTTGTTCTCTTTAACAAAAATACTCTTGTGAATTGTGAATTAGTGCATTTTCTCATGCTAAGCACGAAGACACGACAAGATTTGCCAACTTTGCAACCACAGCCAAGCATAAGAATTTTTTTTTCACAATATTTGATTTTTTCTGGTGTTTTTTGTTTTTCAAATACAATTTGATAATTCACGAAAACACAGTTGGATATAAATTTATCTACTGTGTGTCCCTCCGTCACTTCTGACATCTGTCTTCTAAACTGTTCTGCTTTCTGTCAGTTCTGTCAGACATTTAAATGAGCTTCATGTTGCTGTATGAAAATAGCTTCATGATGACAACATGGAAACAGACTCGGACTATGCACTTTGTTACAATCTTTTAGATTTCTGCTGTCTTCGAACTCCTGTGAAACATAGAGCTCCTCTTACTGTAAATAGAATTAATGACTAGCCCCACTAGTTCTTAGATATCATACTTCTGTGTTCTCATCTTCTTTTAGATTTCACTCTTTTACTCTGCAGTGACCCAGTTTCTCAGTGTTTATCAAAGTCAGAGTGTCTGTATTACATTATCACTGCTACTTGAAGTCAGTTTGTTCTGTGGAAATAACTGTAAACAGCGACATCGTGAGCGTGAGCGTGCACACTTACACACACTTACACACACACAGACACACACACACACACCGAGCATTGTGTTTGGTGTGAGGGTGTTTTGATGACAATTTGCTGTTACAGCACTAGGCAGGCTTGTCTGACGCTTCGAGGGCCACCCGCAGACAAAGAGAGAGAGACGCACACGCGCGCACACACACACACACACACACACACACACACACACACACACACACACACACACACACACACACACACACACACACACACACACACACACACTTCTCTCTTTGTGACGACACTCAATGACATAATGCATTCCCTAGCTCCTTACCCTAAACTTAACCATCACTACTAAATACCTAACTCCAACCCTTAACCTATCCCTTACCGAAACCTAATTCTAACCTGAACCCTAAAACCAAGTCTTAACTCTCAAACAGCCCTCAAATGTATTAGTAAAATGCTAACAAACAATTAAAATGTTTGTTAACACCAATATATCTGATATTGAAGTACAGTATCCACTTTTAGTGCGTTATTAAACCTTTTTTGTGGTTATATTTAGGTACTGGCAGCACTTGGTTAACGTTAGGGAAAGATCATGATCAGTTCTGGTACCAGAACACTAACAACATATGTCTCCCAACAATATCACTTTGTCTCTCATTACACAATGACATAAAACAAGTAACAACAGGTAGCATCACAATATGGATCACTATTGTCTCTGAAGTGGCCTTCATTTATTTATTTATTTTATTTATTTTTGCCTAGGCCAACATTCCAAGACTGGTACCTCTTTACTTCTTGGTTTTTGCCACCTGGCTGATTATGTTACAAAAATAAATCAGAAATGCAGTGAAATGCATGTTTCAGTGGGTTTTATTAATCCATTAATTCATTAAAGTTTTCACATGTACGTCTGCACAATCTGCCAAAACTCATGACAGGACTTTCTGCACCAACAAATTCACTGTCAGTATTTTATAATTTAGGGCCCATGTAGAAAGTGTCGATATATGTTGACACTGCCATGCCCATGTCAGTTTTGGAGTATACCAGGGTCTTAGCCTAAAGCAATCCTGGCTTGCATCCAAATGTGTAAATTAATTCAGCATTAGATATGTTTTATAATGAATATGTATATGTTGTGTGCAGTGGTATGTATAGTGCCCTGTAATGTTTTCTTTATCATCCCACATTATTGATCTGTAGTATTTTGTGCGATACTGTGGATCTGCTGTGGCATAATGCTTTATACAGGATTTAGAAAGCCGCGTGTCATCCTTGACATGAACATTACTACTACTACTGCTACTACCTCATGTCATTCGAACTACATGAAGGAGAACTGTATGATGAATAACATGACTGTGTCAGAGACACAGCCAGAGAGTTGTGAACTTTCATCAACTTCATTAACTAATTTCCTGCAGAAAAGTGTTTTTAGGATAATTCTGTACTTGATGCTTTGTTTGAAGAACTCCTCTCAAGTGAAGGCCAATAAATGAGTAGACTTAGACTTACAGTGCTTGCTCATGCTTTTGTATAGATTTTTAGACTAAATTAATGTCCTATTGCTCACATATCAAACTCATCACTGCACAACTTGCTTGACTCTTATAATGTGCTGTATTTATCTAATAACTGAACTTTATGCAATATGTTGGTGTAAGCAGAGTGTTCATAATGCAAATCTTCACATCAGAGAGAAGGACTTACTTATGCCATCAAATTAATCATGTGTTTATGATCTAAGGCAATGAAATGTACATTAAACAAGATCATGTTTAGCTGAGGAAGTCTCTACTGTCTTTTATAATGTCACTTCTTTAAGGAGCATACATAAATACTGTACATTAAAGAGTGCATCACTGTGTCCATAGCAGAGGAGAGGATGTGGGCATATTTCAGAATTTACTCCATCTTACTGTACACTGTACTGTACACTTTTGATGTATGAATTATTGAGACCTACCTGAGAGCAGACCCTGATCACACTGATCCTAACTGGCCCACACTGATCGTCTGATCAGTGTGAGACTCCCAGTTGACTTTTCTAACTCTGGAAACATCAACAACTTAGTTGTTTGTATGCTGTTATCATTTTGCAGCATGAACCATGTTAACATCAACAAATCCTTACCACATCAATTTTGAGACATCAGTGTAATCACTATAAACAGACCAGCCCATCACACCACCTCTACACTGCAATTTGCTACTTGCACAGCGTGGCAGGAAACCTGCAGGACTACTGTAGCACAAAGGAAGCTTGTGGCATGATAATGAGAACCCTATTACAGATACCTTGCAAGAAATTTGGAACCCGCTGATCAACATGTTAATCTATAGGCCCTCCTGCCAGCAGGGTAAAAACTGAACATTTTTAACAACAATATATATTTTGCTGCCATAGCCTAAATTCAGGTTATAGAATTGTGGGAATATTCTTTGTGAAATGCATAAAGTGTTTTCTAAACTGACACCTGACAAATTAGGATTAGGTACAGAAGGAGTTCCAACAGCATTTGGATATCGGTGACTGTTCAGAGTGCTGGAGAGTGCCAATAATGCAACCCAGTGATCTCCACTGAATGGTCAGTATTGTCAGAGACAATCAGCATTAACAGCATTAAAAACAAGAGTGTGTATTTATCGATGTTTTCAGGCCATGTGTTGTTGTTATTGATGTCTGTGTTGTTAATAAATTGGGGCCTTGTTGTATGAGGGTTGCAAAAGTGTGAAGAGAACCAACCAGAAAATTGGAGGAAATGGATGCAGTCGTGTGTGAGTGTGTTTGTGTGTGTGCGTGTCTTCTATGGTTTTGTTGACAAATTTGGGTTGAAACTATCATTATGAGAACATTTTGGCATTGTGAGGACATTCTGGTCATTCCTCAAAACTTCAAAGGGCTGTTTGAAGGTTAGAACTTGGTTTTAGGGTTAAGGTTAGAATTAAGTTCAGGTTTGGTTTGGAGTAAGGGTTAGGGTTAAGCATGTGTGTGTTTGCCTGTATATTTGTTTGCTGGTTGCTCATGTACTACAATGATTCATCCAGTGATTTCCCTCATGCTAGTCACCAGCTTACATCAACTTGAGTAATTTTTCAAAATTTTCAAACTTTGTTTTTCGTACATGTATGTTTCCATGACATCTACTACAGTACACATAAGCCTGGCCAAGTCCTGTCAATCATGCTATTAGAAAAGCTCTTAAGAACTGTACCACAGCTTTTGCACATCTCAGCCAATTGAGTACAAGCTATGTGTATACACTCACAGATCACTTTATCAGGGACACCAGTGCGCCTGCTTATTAATGCAATTATCCAATCAGCCAATCATGTGGCAGTAGTGTAATGCATAAAATCATGCAGATACAGATCAGGAGCTTCAGTTAATGTTCACCTAAAACATCAGAACACGGAAAAAATGTCATCTGAGTGACTCTGACTGTGGCATGATTGTTGGTGCTAGACAGGCTGGTTTGAGTATTTCTGAAACCGCTGATCTCCTGGAATTTTTACACACAACAGTCTCGAGAGTGTACTCAGAATGATGCCAAAAACAAAAAAACATCCACCCAGCTCTGCATGTTTGTGTCCTTCTGATGAATCTAAGTCCAATATTCACTCTCTATTAGCTCAGTTTTTGATCTCTACCAACTTCGTAGGGAAATATCTGGCTCTTTAGCTCTTAAATTTCACCAGCTAGTCTCTAACTGTGTCTGTCTGCTTTTTGCTGCTGACCAGAGTTTATCAAAGCTTTATCTTTTTGGCCTGGTGACCCTCTGTGATCTAACTCTTTTACAATCCTGTGGATGGGGGCCGATGGATTTCCTCCAACATGCTTGTTGTGGTCACCTTCCTTTTTGTTCTTCTAATGTTTTATGGTGGGTGACAAACTATGAAGTGACTCACTACTACCACCCACTGCTATGGTGTGTCTTTGGTGAGTGTGCATTTTCCTCAGAAACTAAATTTACACCTGATTGCCTGGAACACAGACATGAAAGTATTTTAAGCTGGCACATCTGAAGAAAAATAGGCTGTAGTAGCCAAAATGGGAGTTAGGGTGGGTGTGGTTCAGTATTTTTGTTTGTTTGATATTTAACTTCTGTTCTGTATGAGAAATAATGCACTTTTTTATGTTTAAAAGTTATAAAAGGATTAATATAAAATATGAAACATTTCAAAACTTTTGTGACACACAAATAGCCCAGTGCTTTGCCTGATATTAGATAATATTGCTTGACACATTGGTGCCCACCTGCCAGGCTCTATGTTTCACTGGGCCCAGCTGCTTATTATCCATCAGTCCAACTGTTCATCGATCCCAGTAGTTTCTTGATATGATAATTACTTTCCACAGGTAACCGGTTTGTTGAGTGTTACAGCCCTTATACAGGGTTATTTGGGTTTCTTCTTATGCTAAAGACTTATTGCCTGCAATGCACATCCAAACTGAAGACCAGTCCTGAATCACAAAGATTTTCAAATGGGTAGCAAATCATTGGTGTACACGTTTCATGAATCCGAATCATGATTAGACTTGGTTGTAGATACTTGAGGACATTTCACCTTTCATCCAAGAGGCTATTTCAGTTCAACTGAACTGAACTGAAGAGGCCTCTGATTCAACCCCTCTTGGAAATGTTGACTGTGATTCCTTAGAGAGTGAATATATTTAGGGGAAAGTCCTCACAAGTATGGTATAACAAATGAATGTGTGTGTGTGTGTGTGTGTGTGTGTGTGTGTGTGTGTGTGTGTGTGTGTGTGTGTGTGTGTGTGTGTGTGTGTGGTTGAGTGTGTGTGTGTGGTTGAGTGAGAGGGAGATTGAGAGAGTCAGAGGAAAAGCAGCAGGATAGTGTACAGAGTGACAGACAGAGAGAAGAGGGAGGACAGGCAGATTGCTCTGTTGGGCAGCTCTCAAGCCTTTCTCTCCCTTTATGCCTTTGGATTCCGCTCCCACCTAGCCATGTCATCTGGCCTACGCAGGAAGTGGAGGAGTGCAGTGCTAGCGCTCAGGACTCTGCGCGGGACAGGCGCAGGCGGAGGTGCAAGAGGCTCCGTGAGTCTTCTGTTATTTTTAATTTCTCCTCCCTCCTGGAGCTAGACTAATCCGCTGGTGCACAGGCTTATCCAGATTGGAGGTAGGACACCAAGGCAGGAAGGTTAAGCAGTTGCACTTGTCGGAAGCCTACTTTGGTTGTCATGCTGTATAAAGTACCCAAACTGAGCAGACCATGCTGAAGCAGGATTTCAGTAGTCACAGTTGTGGGTTTGACAGGGCAGGGGGACTGTGGCCGCTCCACTCACAGGAGCTCTGGAGTCTGGAGTGGCTGCAAACCAGCTGCTGTGCCAGCTACCCTAGTTGGCATTGGTTCAAGCAGGCCGAGACGGGCAAGACTGGGGACTCAGATGGCTGCAGGGAAGGGGGGAGGCAGTGGTGACGGGGGGGGGGGGCAGGATCCAGCTCAGGGTGTTGGACACTTAACAACTGAAAGGCAGCCTGGTGGTCCTCTACATACCTGCTGGGAACTCCTGTCTGCCCAGATTGGTTGGACATGTGTGATGGATGGTTAGATAGCAGAGTGTGCTGATGTGCTGTGTTGTATCCCCAGGGCGTGTGCTGCTTTTAAAGTCTGATTAAATTGAATTGAATGTCTTCCTTTGAATTTATTACACGTAAAATACAGAAAGATCTATAATATGATGGATTTATAGATTTTAATAAGGCTTTTTCTGGGATGCAATTCATTATAGTGCAAACTGGGAACAATAGGATTTTTAAAAAATCTTCTCTTTGTCTTCACTTTGGAGAAGGATCCCGTCATGTAATTGTGATTCTTCGCACAATGTTATGCTAATTTACTAATAATATTGCTTAGTGGTTCCGATATTTTGACTAAAGTCACACTAAACGATACATTTTAGTAGATGTCTATGTTGTAGTTGACATATTAAAGGATTACCTTATACACAATAGTATCTTTTATGCATATTTGTGATGCTTACAGCTATTAATGCTTTGTGCAGAATTTATGGCCAAAGAACTGCAGCAACTGGGGTAAGTTTAGACTGGCTCATCATGTATCATGTCCTTCAGCTTATTTATAAGTCAATGTTACAGACATCAGTACACAGCTTTATAACTTTTTTGCATTGTTCTTTTAATGTATTGTCTTTTGTTTTCATCTAATCGCTTTGACTTCATCAAACTACTATATAATTCTGTAACTTTCCTCTAAAATGAATCTAATTAGTTCAAACACAGAGGGATGTGCACATCAGTTAGTGGCATTTAACTGTGTGGTTTGAAAGCAAAGATGGAGAGCTCTGTGTTAGTGTGTGTTTGTGTCTGAAGAAAGGGAAAAAATACATTAATTTGTAAATGTCTGTGGCATACATACATAAGTGTTTGATATGCAGTGGCATGAAAAGTTTGGGCACCCCTGGGCAAAATTTCTGTTACTGTGAATAGTTAAATGAGTAGAAGATGAACTGTCTTCCATAAGGCATACAGTTAATGATGAAATGTTCAGTCCAACATTTTAAGCAAGATTGATATTACTTTTTGTTTTGCACAATTTTAAAGTGAAAAAATGTAAAGGAGAACCATACAAAAGTTTGGGCACCCCAAGATATTTGAGCTCTCAGATAAGTTTTACCAAGATCTAACACCTTGTTCACAATCAGAGTCATAGTAACTCCCCAAACCCCAACAATCAGCAACCAGCAGCTTCCTATCACACAAATTAAAATAAGTGATACCCAGGAAGAAGGAAGAGGCAATAAGAAGATAGCAAAGCGTTTTCAGGTAGCTGTTTTCTCAGATTGTAATGTAATTAAGAAATGGCAGTTAACAGGAATGGTGGAGGTCAAGTTGAGATCTGGAACACCAAGAAAACTTTCAGAGAGAACTGCTTGTAGGATTGCTGGGAAGGCAAATCAAAATCCCTGTTTGACTGCATAAGACCTTCACAAAGATTTAGCAGACTCTGGAGTGGTGTTGCGCTGTTCTACTGTGCAGCGACACATGCACAAATATGACCTTAGTAGAAGAGTCATCAGAAGAAAACCTCTCCTGCATCCTCACCAAAAACTTCAGGATCAAAAGTTTGAAAAGGAACATCTAAACAAGCCTGATGCATTTTGGAGACAAGTACTGTGGACTGAAGTTAAAATATAACTTTTTGGCTACAATGAGCAAAGATACAGTATGTTTGGAGAAAAAAGGGTGCAGAATTTCATGAAAAGAACACCTCTCGAATTGTTAAGCAAGGGGATGGATCGAACATGCTTTTGGGCTTGTGTTGTAGCCAGTGGCACTGAGAACATTCATTGATTGAGGGAAGAATGGGTTCAATTAAATACCATCAAATTCTGGAAGCAAACATTACACAAAGACTAAAAAAGGATGGCTTCTACAACAGTATAATGATCCTTAACACATAATGATCCTAAAATCCACAGCCGACCACCTCAATAGTCCACTGTGGTAAAGACTACCTCAATAGGCGCAAGCTGAAGTTTGCCATGACCCTCATAGTCCCTGACCTAAACATAATTAAAAATCTGTGAATAGACCTCAAAACAGCAGTGTGTGCAAGACGGCCCAAGAATATCAGAGAACTAGAAGCCTTTTTCTGTGGCAGAATGGGCGAAAATCTCCCAAACCAGACCTGGGAGACTCTTACCTGGCTACAAAAAGCATTTACAAGCTGTAATACTTACCAAATGGGGTGTTACTAAGTACTGACCATGCAGGGTGCCCAAACATTTGTTTTTGGGCCCTTTTCCTTTTTTGTTATTTTGAAACTGTAAAAGATGGAAATGAAAAAAGTCATCTTGCCTAAAATATTAAAGAAGTATGTCATGTTTAAATTTATGCCTTTGGATCACAATCATCCCAAAACCTTAACCACATGTTTATTTGCCTTGCATAACCAGCACCAGCCCAATCAGTGCTAAAATAGGGTCTGGCTTCACTCATTATCATTCTGCTATAGGGGAAAAAAATGCTCTGGCTTGTTTTTGTATTTATTTGAAGCAATCACAGTTGTCTTTGGCGGCGCTAGGCCCAGATTGCAACAATAGTGCCTCTACAAAATTGTGTGGGGGGGAACTTGTTTTATTGGAAAATTTGCACTGGGGCAGTTGATCACTGTCATTAAAATGGTTAATTCCCCACAACGAAAACACCACAAAAAAACAGTAAAAGTCAACTGACTTTGTTATGTCGATCGTGTGATTGCATGATCCAAATCTTCGTCAAAACTTGACATTTTTACTTAGTAGGTTGCTAGCTTGAAAGTTGATGTTTCCTATAGTGAAGGGGATTTTGAAAACGTAACAGGCTGAAAGCAGAAGGGGAAGAGAATGCCATGTGGCCAATGGCATGCTTATACCCGCAGCCTACATCCTGTGAGTCAGACTAATAACAGACAAACTAAAAACCATCTTGCAATGGGATCACACCATGCCTCTCAACATCTTGGCATTCTGACCCATGAGTTCTCAGTACTCATTACTACATTATTTCATGAGTATTCAGTAGTTTTTACAACATTTTTACATGAGTACTCAGTACTAATGGGTCGGACCACACCCATCTTAGATATCGGCCTTCATTTTGATCTCAACTACCCACCTGTAGAGTTTCATGACTGTATCTTGCATGGTTGTGACACTATTGCAGTGACAAAATCTGCCTACAGACACAGACAGACAGACATATAAATATCTGCCAAAGTACTCAAAACTGCCTCTGTGGTAGTTCCCGCTAAAGTAGGTGACTCCCAGGACTACAGTTTGCCATGGTAAGAAACACACAACAGTACAGATTTTATCTGCTGTTGAGCTTGCGTCGGATCAGAAAAATCTTCTATGTGTCGTTCAAGAGGGCATGCACAAATAACGTATTTTGACGTTTAATTTAGAAGACTTGTTTTCCTTTGACAGCCATGTTCAAGTGGCAAACAGAGCTCTTGATAGGAGGCCCAGACTGAGTTGTCAAGATAAAATGCAATAAAAGTTAAAAACGATACAGAATTTTCTGAAGTAAATTGTTGTAAGCTTGCTGTGGCTTACAGTATTTAGGTGTTTAGGTGTCTAGTGTGCCAAAAGACCTGTGTGAGTTTTGTTAAAGCAGAAAGTTGTGATGAGAGAATGGACAGTTCAGAGAGTAACTACTAAAGGAGTATGACTCGCAGCTTTTGGATGTTTTGAACTGTGAATTGTGGCAGGATTTGCTGAACATAATGATGTTTTATATGTATATACAGTGTTTTAATTAAGAGAGTAACTTGAGTGTCAGAGAATGCACTCAAAAACTGAAACAAGAAACTAAAATGGTAAAGTATAGTATTAAAATGTGTTAGGCTGGCCACCCTGGGGTGATGATGAATGTGATAGATGGAGGAAGCAGCAGTTGGATAGAGCAGGGGTACAACCACAGCCCGGGGCAGGGGTTTGAATGTCAGTTAGAGCAGCTCTTCAGTAATTAGACGAAATGAGACAGCCGATGTGTGAATCATGGTAAGAGTTCTGAGATGTAAGAAGAGATATTGCTTCCATTTCGGCATTGTTCTAATTGATTGTTATTTTTATCTGGTCAAGCGCTGCTTTCCTTCCTTGTCCAGACAGAACACCACTGTAGCACCACTTGTTAAGGGCATGGTGTGTATGTGGTATTTTCAAGTATGTTGACAGTGGAGACATTTTGTTAAGTTAAAGCCAGGTTTACTCTCATGCCTTAAAGTGTTTCTGAGACTAGAAGAAATGCAAATGAATATCTGTCTGAGTTGTACAGAAAGTGCAGAATGATTTTCATAGTCTTTAAATCCAAGGAACTATGTCTAAGAAAAAGTTGAACTCTAGCACAATGCCATTCTTAAAACTCGGTTGAGGTTCTTGACTAAAATGTTGAATCTCTAATAATCTCTAAACTAAGCTAACAATGTGCAGGAATTCAACTTTTTCTGATGTGTGATTTCATTTTCCCACACACTTCTCTTACTTAATAGCAGGCTGGGAAGTGGTTTTTCACTGCCCTCTATAGTTGAAAGTTTTAATACTCCTTCACCTCCAAACACAGCCATCATTGCTGAAAGCTGGGGCTGGGTGTGGTCAGAAGTGTGCTTTTTTGCACTTGTAACTACATCTAACAGTGATGTTGGCTGTTAACAGTCATGTCAGTGTTATCAGCTGATGTTAGGTTACTCTTCAATGACAGAAACTACCATACTTACTGTATATTTCAAAATTGGTTTTCTGACAACATCGAAAAGTGCAGTATTTGCACACCACATGTAGGTGCAAGGCTTTTGGAAACAAGTGTACAGTAGTGTCTGCACAATGATTCCAAACCAAACATTTATTTAAATTCACAGTGTTTTGATTTTAGTTTGATCTTCTTCAGAACAAAACTATTAAAATGGTTACAATGCTCACATATGTACAAAGAGGCTGGCAGTGTAGAATACAATACAACAACAAGGACGTGGTCCCTCACCAGCTCTCCACACACACACACACAGGGAACAGAACTTTGTGTCTTTGCAGTGGTGGACAAGAATCTTTCCCTGCCTCCACCAGCATTTGATTCAAACTAGTTCATGTGCTTCTCTGGAGGTTATGACAAAGCATTCAGAGAAACACAGGGAATTAATAAGTGAAAATAGAGGTGGCAGAGTGAAGGGAAACAAATTTAAAAAAAAAAAACAACTATTCGTTACAACCTCTTTTTCTCCTCTCCTCCCTTGATTTTCCCTTCTGTCCTCTTCTGTCTCTCATTCAAACTCTTGTTAGAAGCAACTGAGGTTGAGAAGGGCTGCCTGCCTCAATCAGTGTCATCAGGACTCAGCACACACATCATTTATTTGGTGTGTGTGTGTGTGTGTGTGTGTGTGTGTGTGTGTGTGTGTGTGTGTGTGTGTGTGTGTGTGTGTGTGTGTGTGTGTGTGTGTGTGTGTGTGTGTGTGTGTGTTACGGAGGGAGGGAGGGAGGGAGGGAGGGAGGGAGGGAGGGAGAACAGAGGTGGAAATGGATGAGACAGATGTCTGCTGGAATACTTTTCCAATTAAAATTACACACCAGCCCAGCAGTGAAACAGATAGAACAGCATGCAGGCTGCTGTGCTGCTATTATTGTCATGATACTGACTGTTCTTTGACAGAGGTCAGTTCCCACACATGCCCTTTTCCTCTGTTGTGTGTGTGCGTGTGTGTGCGCGTGTGCAACCATGCATGTGTGTGTGTGTGTACGTGTTAATCTGGGTTAGCGTCCTTTCCACCGGTATCTTTCAGCCCCCAGTGATCTATATGTTCCTAAAAATAACCAGATAGGTCTTTTTGTGGTTAATCCAGCAAATTAAATACCTGACAAATTATATACATTGATACAGAAATCATATAATATATACTTCTGATCAGTGATTTACAACTTTTAACCACAAGTCCATCAGACCACAATCAGACCAAAATGGTCTGATATGAACAGTGTTATTAAAGCGATAGATACCAGTGTATAAGGTACGGCAGAATCTCTGGTGGTAAACTAATTTATTTATAAATTAATAAACATTTAAAAATTTTGTCACACTGTGTGAATCATCATAACAGTTTATGGAAAGAAGTCCAGTATGACTCTGAAAAAGCTTTGTAAAAATTTTATACATTATTGGATGATTCTTTACAACATCTTTAAATTTTTTAAGACTCATTATTTACTTTTTCATGGAGGCCTTATGCTGCTGAATGAACTCTGTAGCTGGTGTTGAAATTCAGTGTTTGCTAACCCTTTTGTGTCTGTGTTCCCTACAGAGCTCAGGGATAGAAGAGATGGTCTGGGAGCAGTACACAGTCACTCTGCAGCGGGTGAGTTCATTCACTAACTGTGCTGTTAAATCAAGAGACATCTATCTAGCTATTGATCAACCAGAAGTGTCTAGGGGCAACAAATGATCGATCCCCAACATTTGACAGTTTAATTGTGAAAAACTGATAATAAGAAATTCTGTTCTTGATCATATTGTATTAAAATCTTTATTCTTTTTTTTATGTAGATATAATTGTATCCGATTTATTCAATTTAGTTATCAGTGTGTCTGTCAGTCTACTGTGTATGAATCTTTACTTCTCAGTCCCTCGTGTACCTGTCTTATAACAGGGTATGGTGGAGGAGGGAGGCCATAGAGCAGGAAGGAGATAAACTTCCTGCTGGTTGAGTAGGAAGCATATATATATGAATTATAATTATTTGTTTAAAAAGCAGGAGAACACAAGAGTGACTGATATGCAGCATACACTCTATTGCACTTGCTGACGTTTCAGCAACACTGTGCCATCCTTAGTGCTTAAAAGTATATATAAATATGTATTTAACCATATTTAACCATAACAATTAATCTTAAAGCAAGTCTATGTAACTTTTGCTGAGCAACAGCAACAGCAGCCTCTGCTGCCACAAGTGGTTACAGGACAGCGGTGCAATCAATTTAATTCAGCTGATATGTGAATGCTGAAGTGTAGTGCAGTATCCTAACAAGAGACCAACACTATTCAAAGAGAAGGTTTAAAGATGCCGTGTGTGTACTGCACTAAGGGAAAGAAAAAGAGTCAGGCAGCTAGAGGCTTTGAGTGAAAAATGTATCTTCAGTCTTTTGCTGGCTTCTTGTTCGGACTATTGTCAGAACGGTAGTGTGTTTTCTGATTACAGATATTGGTCCTAACTAGATGCGAGTGATTGTGCCCAGAGAGTAACTTAAAATCATATACAGGATCACTTATTACCTGTTAGTACCTTAACAGTCTGATACTATGTACAGTAAATATGATCTGCCATTGGAGAAATTTGTCATTTAAGTTGGTGAAAGATAAAAATTGGCAATCTGCTTACCTGAATGTTATAATGTGCTGGTGTACACTGCCAGATGCACTTTTCCCTCATGATTAGCTGCTGTTGGGTTGATTCATCATCAGATTCATGACTCCAGCATGTGCAGAGCTAACAAGCAACCGTAATTCACCAAAGAGCTGATGAATGAATGAAGACAACTGGAATGTGTCTGGCAATATGTCCAGTTACTGTAAGTGTTAACACTATGACAAAAACAAACCTGGTTATATTAGATGGAGAGGAAGTGTGTGTAACTTAGTGTTTACTTTGTAGCAGTCTTCCTAACATTGGGATATGGAATCACACCACCCACACCAAAAAGCCACTTCACCACAGTAACCGATGCATAGTAGAAGCCAGTGATAGAGGTTATGTAACCAGTCGAATGATGCAATCTCCGAGTCTGTTTGGAAACTCAGCTCTTACTTTGCATCTTTCCATCCTGTTATTGTGGCACCAAGCGTTATTCTTTTCTTGCTCAACCTTTTGTAATTTTCTTTTTTGGCCTGGAGACCCTCTGTGATATTACTGTTTTCTTCTTACTTGTAATGTTCAACACTCCTGTGGGCAGGGGCAGTTGAATTTCCTCCAACATGCTTGTTGTGGTCACCTTCCTTTTTGTTCTTTTTATTTTTAATGGTGGCTGACAAACTATGAAGTGATTCACAACTGACACCCACTGCTATGGAGTGTCTCTCTGTTGTGTGTACTTTTTCCTCAGAACCTATATTTACACCTGGTTGCCTGGAAAACAGACATGATAGTATATTCAGCTGGCACATCTAGAGAGCGGTTGTGCCTGACCACTTTAGAAAAGTAGGCTGTCTTAGCCAAAATGGGAGTTAGGGTGGTTGTCGTAAAGTATTTGTTGCTTGGATCTTTAACTTTTGTATGAGGGAAAAAAAAGGCACTTTTTGTACATTTAAAATTTTCATATACTCACTTTAATCTCTGTATCCTTATATCAGTTGAAAAATACAGTTTGAGGATACTACATGTTGTTCACTCTAGAATTTTAGAAGTATAAATACAATTTGTACTTTGGTACGTACACTGTTTGATTTTCCTTGTGCTTGAGTTTATAGGGTGATACAAATTATAATTAGAATAATATCAAAAGCATTTTCTTTGCACTTTCTATCACCCCATTCAGACCTGCATAGTTACGCAGGTTAAACCCGCATCAGCTGACCCTCCTTCACGACCCTCCTCTTGACTAGGGTTGGACATGGTTTGGATGCTGTCCAGCTCTTGTGAACTGGCTTAGCTACCGGGAATGGAAATTAATCAAATGATACCAACATTTATGTGTCATTTAAACAACCCACTGACGGAGAGAGAGAGAGTGATAGAAATTGCATGCAAGGGCGAGCAAGGAAGAGCAAGTTTGCAGATGGACAGACAGTGGGGTGAAACTGAAACTAAACTTTTATCTGGTAAATGATTTGATTTAATACAGTGAAATTCTCAGGTTTATCAGAGAAGTTTTTTAAACAACAATGCAGACTGTAGTATCTGCTGACAGCGAGAAGCAGAGACAGCTGTCTATATGAATGGGTCCAATGTGGGTCGAATGCATGACTTGATGCTGCTGTCTGAAAGTGGTATCAATAATCCCTGGCAATATCAATATGGAACACAGCTGCATATCAGACTTTAAAGCCAGATAACAGCATCATAAAATCAGTTTATACACAGATGTCATTTTATGCTACTTTCACCTTGAACTCTCTTCTCTCTTCTGTCAGTCTAATTAATAGATAAAGTGTGTGTCTGCTCCATCAGATGGGCAAGTTTGGATCAACTGGGAGATTGAGGTCTAGAATCTACGTTGATTATACATCTCAGTCAAACAACTAATTACAATCCATATTTAATCAAATCTAAATGAAACATTCAAACTATAGTATGTCCTCCAATGATGGAATAAATTACCCCTATCTCTTCTAGGCCAGTTTTCTACAATGCAAATGAACATTCTTCAAAAAATAAACCTGCCCTGACCCTAGCTTACCCACCCTCGGGCTGCCTCTCCTCACTGAACTCTGTAGTCAACAGACTCCAATTGAAAAGAAAAAAAAGAGCACCGAAGCAAGCACCACCACTAACATTCACGTCAGCAACCTTTCTCTTAAAAATTATGTTTATATACAGTTAATGTGTAACAGCGAATGACATTTTGAAAGAAATTACATTTTTTTATAAACATGGTTATGAGACTGTGTCTGTGAAGTTGTAAAACGGTGACACTGAATTAATCTGCAAAATGTACACGGTCAATGTATTTCATTAGCTTTAATACCATAACTGCTTATGGCTACTAAACTAAAAGTTTTTATGGTTACTATAGGCAACTCCAAGCACTTGGTTTAGGTGAAGGAAGGATGGTGGTCTTGGCTAAATATTGAATAGAGGTCAATGCTGACTTGAAGCATGACATGGGACGCATTTACTCTTTCTATATTTCACCCAAACCATGATCATTTTTTAGTAACCTTAACCTAAGCTCATGTGAAACACAGTATGCAAACTCCAGTTTCTGGTTTCAAAGTTCGTCTTATACCAACCAATCACCCTGACCAGCTCCCTACGACTTCTGTGAAGTACAAGAAAGTAACACCGTTTAGTGGTTTATACAGGCCACTATAAGGAGATGGGGATGACATTAGTAGCAGTATATTTTTCAATACACATGAAACACAATCAAGCTGGATAGAAAAGACAATAACTAAGGTTATTTCATTTGTCAACAAAACTAATAGCATCAAAGTTTCAAAAACCAAACAATCAGCAACTCTGTAACTGCCTGGTGGAAAGTAAATCACACCTTCTAAAACTCCAGCTAATACTCTCAGCCCAGTTTGGCTCAGTGTTTTTCCTTGTAGCCATTCCGTCTGAAATTACTGTATTTACTATTTACGTTCTGTATTTAATGATTGGCTTCTTTTTGTGTAGGACCATAAGATGGGTTTTGGTATCGCTGTATCAGGTGGGCGTGACAACCCTAACTTGGAGAATGGTGAGACGTCAATCATCGTGTCAGATGTGCTGCAAGGAGGACCAGCAGAAGGATTACTCCTGTATGTTTCTGTCAAACAGTGACCATAATCCTTCTCAGTAGAAAATGCCTCAATGGACTAAGTTGCTGCTGTGTACTGGTTAAACTGTCAATCCAAAACCTCACCTCTACTATAAATTACTACAAGTCACCCTGTACTTCTACTGCTACTATTACACTGATGAAATCAGCATTTCTGTTTACATACACCTGAGCTAGCTAGCACAGTTCTGTGTCAGAGTTCCGCAAAATAACTTGCTAAAAAGGCTTCAATATAAATGTACTCCAAACAATTTTTTCCTGCATGACCTAAGTGTTATATAGTAAAACAGTTATACAGAGGTACCAAAGTACAATATTCAGTTCCTTATCCCCTAGATTATCTCCATTGACAAAACAGAAGTTAATCTGGGTCAAAAACTGTGTTTCAGCAGTCAGGTTTAGTGGAATTATGAATTGCCACAAAGCAAGACTATTATTTGTGAAACATTTTTACTGTGCACTTTTTCTTTTGTTCTCATCATTATCTTATTTGTATGTATCTTTTTTTTTCCAGTGAGAATGATCGTGTCATCCAGGTAAACTCAATCCCCATGGACAATGTGCCTCATTCCTTTGCGGTTCAGTCCCTCCGTAAATGTGGAAAAGTGGCCAAAATAGTGAGTATGATCCACACACAAGGAAAAAACAGAGTGTCCTTATGCAGAATAAAAGGCAATGTTTTTAATGCTTGGATTGTTGTACAGATAAAATCCCACTCTTATCCTGTTCAAAAGGAAGTGGTGGTGGGTATTTAGGTGCTAAATTCTTCTGTCAGGATTTTTTCATTTTTCATTTTGTTTTTGCACATTCTTAATAATGTCTCAATACTTGAGAGCAAAGTGGTATTTATTTATATTAGACACATTTTAATATACATTTGCTAACAAAAATAGGCAATAAACATTTAAATCTTTGTACTATAAACATGTTAAATAGGCAATCTTGCCATTGCTAAAATTGGTGTAATGACAGCTCAGAGTTGCCTGTTATCATAATAGCTCAACATGCTATTAAAAAAAATATGAAAGGTTGAGGCACACTAATGCCTCAGGTTTTCAGCCTGGCTGCCTCTCATGCTGCTGTAGCTGTAACAGTAGCAACAGTTCGCTCCCGTGTGTATAGTGGACTAATTTCCCTGCTCCACACAGTTAAATATAAAAGCCTGACGTGCCAAGGGAATCTGATTTCCTGCTTTGAATCCCTGTTTTCATGACATCCAGCTGTATCTTTACTCTCAGTCCTGTCTGAAAGAATCAGAAATAGAAGTCACTTAGTTTAAAGCTAGGTTTCTTTTTTGAAATATCTTTCTTTAGTTGTTTTTTAGCCTTACTGAACAAACAGTTCACTCCGCAGATAAAGTCTGTCCTTTGTCCTTTTATAAAAAGATGTTTTTTTTTTGAGGAACAAACAAGGCCCACTTGCTTTTTCCAGAGCTTTAACCACATCTCGTGGCCTTCATCAGCACATGGAGTTTGCTAACCTTTCATGGAGTTGGCATGGAGTATGGAACTGGTCACATAATAACACGTCTGTGGTTGGAGATGGTACCTCCTCTGTTCAGTGTCAGATGAATGGTATAGTGGGAGTAATATAGTGGGGGCTGGAGAAAGTGGTAATATCTGTTCAGTGGGTGCTGGTGTCAATTTCTGCGCCGCAGTGTTAATAGAGGCCTTGAAACGTGTAAAAATTAATGAGTCTGCCTGGTAGGGAGGGGTCATTGTGGCATATGGGCTTGTAGTCTGTGATGGTCCGCAAACCTTGCGGCGTGTGTCCTTATGTCTGTGAAGCGACTGTTGAGTTTCTGCCCACACTTCCTCTTTGCCTCCCTGATAGCAAGGAACATATTATTTTTGTTAAGTCTATACGCTATGGTGTCTCTGGATCTGAAAGCAGCATTTCAAATCTTTAACAGCAAGTGGACTTCCCCCAGTCAGCCAGGGTTTCTCGTTGGCTTATTGATGGCTTTGATAGCTGTTACATCCTCGATACACTTGTTAATAATAAAAGCAATGAAAGATTTTTGTATTCATTCAAGTCAGTGCTGTTGTCATATGTGGCAGCCTCTTTGAACACACCCCACTGTGTGGTTTCAAAACAGTCCTGCAGTTTGGGCATGGCACCCTATGGCAACACTCTGACTAACCTAAGAACTGGTTTTGCTTGTTTCACCCCTGATAGAATGCAGACATCAACATTTAACAGTTAGGTGGTCAGAATTGCTTTTGTGGGAATGGGATGTTGCCTTGTAGGAGTTCTTTATGTCAGTGTAAATTAAGTCCAGTGCATTATTTTCCCTTGTTGCAAAATCCACGTGCATAACATTGGTAAGACATATTCTCCATTTTAACATTTCGGTGCAGGAGTAGTAGTGTGAGCACTGTTGGCCTTATTCTGCAGCTCAGTGAACTTGGTCTTGCAGTGGAGTGTATTATGGTTATTGATACTCTGGTGCATCGATATTCAGGTTATTGATACTCTGGTGTATTGACATACAGGTTATTGATACTCTGGTGTATTGACATACAGGTTATTGATACTGTTGTGTATTGATATGCAGGCTATTGATATTCTGGTGGATTGATATGCAGGCTATTGATATTCTGGTGTATTGATATTCAGGTTATTGTTACTCGTGTGTATTGATATTCAGGTTATTGATACTGTAGTGTATTGATATTGGGGTTTTTGGTGCTCTGATCCATTGATGTGCAGGTCATTGACATTTCTGTTGTATTGATATTCAGATCATTGATAACATGGTGTGTTAATATGCAGGTTATTGGTACTCTGGTGCACCTATATGCTGGTTATTGGTATATTGACACGTGTGTGTGTGTGTGTGTGTGTGTGTGTGTGTGTGTGTGTGTGTGTGTGTGTGTGTGTGTGTGTGTGTGTGTGTGAGTGTGAGTGTGAGTGTGTGTGTGAGTGTGTGTGTGTGAGTGTGAGTGTGAGTGTGAGTGTGAGTGTGAGTGTGAGTGTGTGAGAGAGAGAGAGAGAGAGAGATCATGGCAAATGTGGTCCTGAGGAGGTGGTTTAGAGAACTTTGGCCTGGCTTCTATATCTGTCTGTCTATGGACAGATTTTGGCACTGCAATTGTGTCACAGCTGTGAAACTTGCAGTCACAAAACCTTACAGGTTTGTCGTTGAGATCAAAATGAAGACTGAGTTTGAAGAGGGGTGTGGTCCAACCTATGAGTACTGAGTACTCATGTAATAATGTAGTAATGACTACTGAGTATGTTGACTGGTATCGTGGCTGGTGTGATCCTATCGAAAGATAGTCTCTAGTTGATAATGTTGTTATTGATACATATTGATATTTGGGTTTTTGATATTGTAGTATATTGATATTCAGGTTATTGATATTCTGATATGCCATGTCTGTTTGTTGCCAAAGCAACCTACAACAAGAGGTTTTTTTTTTCTGTTCTTGTTATTGACTTAATTTGCATCTATTATACATTCCCATACTATCCAGGTTTCTGGACTTCAGTTTTATATTCTATTTTATAAGTTAATCACAAAAAAGTAACATTAACATTTGAGGGGGTTGGATTTACTTCACTTTACTTCACAAAAACAAACAAAAAACATAATTTACCCAGGTCTGCCCAAAACTTTGCATACAATTGTAGATATGAAAGAAACATGATTCTAAATCAAGTTTCCTGTAGCTTTAATTTATCTAGCAATGATTTTCCAACCAATCAACCAACCAAAGTACGGCTGTTAATAAGGGGTATTTGGAAAAGAATATGTGAATGCAGACTTGAGATTTGGTGGGAAAGTCTATAAACATCGAGGTCCAGGCTCACTGTATCTTGTATGAAACAATTACTGTAACAACATCCACCCCTATATAATTAGTAGTGTTAAATAACATTGTTTTGAAAGTGTTTAAATGAACATGTTTGGAAAATGGTGGGTGGTGTCAATAAAGGGGTACTTTAGCTTATCTGATAGGTCTGTGGGGGTACATCAAACAAAAAAGTGATCTAATGACTTTAATTAAAGGTTCGTTTTGTTGTTTTTTCTTTCTCTGTCAGACAGTGAAGAGACCTCGTAAGGTGGCGGTTCACTCCCTGAAGCAGCCCCCCTCCCCAAGCGGAGACAGTTGGGAATACACCCCCTCCCCCCACTACTATGACACTGACAATGACAACGGCTGGTATCGTGATGAAGGTCGGGACCACACCTCTGAAAGCAAAGGATACCTGGACCCCGAGTACAGGGGAGGACGGGACTACAACCAGAGAGGAACGAGCCGCGGGAGGAGCCAGGAGAGAACCTCGCCCAGCCCGGACAGATCCAGGAGGGAGGGCAGCCATGAACCAGCCCTGGTCACCAGCACCGACAGTAAGAGGTACCATAGCCAAGGACACAGCCCTGGGGTCAGCTACTGCATGGAGGACAAGTACAAGCAAGGAGAAGGAGGAGGAGATAAAGGAGATCGGTATAGGAGCAGGGACCAGCTTAATGACAACCATCCATCCCCAGAACCTTCCAGAGAGCTGGAGCCACTGGAGAGACCTGTCAACGTCCTGCTGGTGAAGAACAGACCCAATGAAGGTAAAACACACCAGCTACCAGCTGTCCGTTTAACTGAAAAGAGATCATTTTACCATAGGGCTGCATAACTGGGGATAAAATGAGAATCATATTTTGTTTCACTCAGAACTGAGGTGATGATTGTCTCTCATTTTTAAATTAATTTAATACATTCTCTTTTCACCTAATGTCTGTGAAGATTCTCAGTTATCCAGGTCATGGTATTTCTAAGTGCTATGCAAAGGCAACTGGACCTGCTTGAGGTTTCAGAAGAGAAGACGTTTCCCGTCTAATCCAAAATACTTTTTTGGTTCTAATGGACTAGTGGGGAGTCTGAGGCATTTAACCTCTTGTGGGGTTGTTAACACCTTGAGAATCATTGAGGTCACACGTGAGTCATCCACCCACCCGGCCATCATGTGGGTCATAAGGGTCATATGAGTCTTGGTGGGAATGGGTGTTAACCCGCTGGGGAGGGGTCTCAACACTTCATAGTAAGTGGCTAAGAAGTGGTGTCATAGACCACCATCTCTATTTAGTGATGGTTGTTCCAGTTTGACATAGATGGCTTCTTTCAATCCTTTTTCAAACCATCAGTCTTCTCTGGCCAAAATGTGTACATTGCTGTCCTCAAATTAGTATCCGTTGTCCTGCAGATGTACTGTAGGTGGACTGCTGAGTTCTGACCTGAGGAGTTGGGTCTCCTTTGTTGTGCCATGCGCTTGTGAAGCAGTTGTTTTGTTTCCCCAATGTACAAGTATGCGCTTTCCTCGCTATATTGAACTGCATACACTACGTTGTTCTGCTTATGTCTGGGTGTTTTTTCCTTAGATTGGACAATTTTCTCCCTCAGAGTGTTACTGGGCTTCAAGTGCACAGGGATGCTGTGTTTGTTTTTCCTTCCCCTCTGTCCGTCCAAGGACAGAAGAATCAAAAGCACATCAGAGAAGTAGTTCAAACGTGTGGCTACCCAAACTCGGCCTTTGTCAAACCCACAAAAGGACACAGAACAGACAGAGAGGAAAAGAAAATAAGCGGAACAACATTGGTTTTCCATATGTTGTAGGAATAACTGAAAAAAAATTAACAAATACTACATCCCTGTGCACTTGGGGAAGCAACCCCTTCACAATTGCATGGCACAACACACAAAAGCCAACTCCTCAGGTCAGAATTTAGCACACCACTCACATGATGGCCAGGTGGGTCAACGACTCACATATGACCTCAACGATTTTCATGTTGTCAAGAAGGTGTTAATCCCACAAGAGGTAAAATGCCTGAGACTCCCGACCAGTCAGTTAGAATTGAAAAATGGCTATAGAGATGAAGTGACACTTGTCTAAACATAGGCTTCTCTAAAATAGGACCTATTGCAGGGCTGTTGTATTGGATTATATCAGAATGTACAGGGGTTTCTATTTTTCTCGTCGCTCAGTGTATAAATGAGCAGAAAAACACTAGAAACCTATTTCTAGTGTTTAAGTGGAGTGTTCATCTTTTTCTGTATTTCCTTGTTTTCCACTGTGTTTGTTGGAACTAGCTTTGGCTAGTTCTTAAGTGACTGCATCTGTAATCTCCTTGTGCCTGATAGCTGATCAGGGATAGTGCTTGTCTTTATAAGGCTTCTGCTACAGATGTGTATAGTTTGGTGGCAGGGATTTTGCAGTGTAAGGAACTTGTGAAATTCACAATAATTAACTGGCAGCAATTGACAAGTAACTTGCTGTAGAAGAAATAACTGTATTTTTACTGTTTTTATTTACAGTAACAATCATGTAACTGTAAAATAAAACAGTAATTACTATGTTCTGTATTTGTGGTTACAGTAGTAGTGTTGTAACTTTAAAATAAAACACAGTCATTTCTGAGTGCTGTGTTTTTGGTTATGTTAATAGTAGTTATCGTAATAGTTTAGTAGTTTTTATTATTATCAATAATAATTGTTTCACTGTAAAATACAAACTTTAATTGAGTTCGAGTAACAGTATTGTAACTGTTAAATATTTTTTAATTTTTTTAATACGGCATACTTAATGTCATGCTGGTCATTTACAGATTACCAGTATGCTGCTGTTAAAATACATTTTTTATTTTAATTATTATTAATTTTATTTGATTTTTTTATCTGCATTATATACTGTTATATATATATATATATATATATTCATACTTTATTTTTAGAGACTGAAAAAAAAACTTTATTTGTAATTAAGTACACACAACTAAAGATTCTAAAACACTTTTGAGTAATGCATTCAGACAAAAATTTACAATGGTAACCGAATATTCACAAACAGTTCTTCAGAGGCCCCCAGGAGGCATTGAAAAACTCATTTCTCCATGTGTCTATCTTGTCTGTTAAGGTTACTGTCATGATGAGGTCATTATTTCACCTTTGAAACAGGTGGAGAAAGCAACAAATTGTGATGGTTAGCTGAGGGGGGTTGTTTTTTTAGCTTGTTTTTTCCAATTCAGTTTTATTTTGTTTTCCAAAATATTCTCCTGACCCCTGGGGGCCCCGTATAGTTCTGATAATATACGTGGACAAACATCACACTCTTTTAAATCAGTAAATCTTCTACCAAGAATTACATAAAGGGTTGTTAATGATGATGATGATGAATTTGAAAAGGGTCAGTGTGCTCAGAGGAAGGAAGACAAAAGTAAGTTACTCCGTTTTTTTTGTATAAGCAATGGGGTAAATGTACTACAAATGTAATTTGATATCATTAAATTACTGAAGGAATCATACTTAATACTACATAGATTAATCACAATATAAGGTTTAGAAATAGCGGTTAAAAGTGACTAATATTTGACTAATATATCGTCTTATATTTTCTAGTTGGTACTTACTAGTGATGGACATGTCTCTCTGCCGGGTGTCTGTTCTCCCCCATAAACCTTGTTCCACTTATTGATGTTAAGAATGTAAGCAAGTTTCTTAGCAGTTACTAGTGTTGGAAAAAGGAATGTAAAAATTATTTGGAAAGAAACAGGCAGCTACACATACATAACAGGTTTGGACCAAATATAAAATCTCTCTAACATCTCTCTATGACTAGCACAAGCCTTATCATTATATTTCTCTCTAGTTAAAAGGAAAAAAAGGCTCATTTTTTTTATAACCAGGGTTTTATTTGCATTGATGGACGTGACAATGACTTGTCCAGATCATATTCTAATCACACGACTACCAGCTTGATAGTTTTTATCATCCATTGGAGTGTTTTATCAAGTCCCTTTTAATTTAAGTTATTAAATATGCATATTTTGAAGTTTAAAACAGTCAAGGTTAAAGTTTTTCCCAGAATGCATATTACAGTGGCTATCAGATTACAGAGTTACTTCCTAGACAATTTTGTGGGAATGACCAGCCAATTTACATTACTGTGCATTCCCATTGTGTTACAAATCCATGCACAAGGGTCATGTGTGCTGACAAACAAAATCCTGTACAGTCTTCACCACACGTGTCCTCTTGTACGACAGTAAATGACATCATCAAGACAACAAACTTTTGTCAAACAAATTTTTAAAAAGGTACTGTAGGTCCTTATCTGTACTCTCACCTGGTATTGCTGTTACCTCACACCCCAGACCTATGTCACATGCTTTTAATTTTGCCTTACTGAATGTCAGTACCCGGATCAATGTCATTTATGGTAAGCAAACTTATTGAGGATAATGACCTTGATGCTCTTATTATTTCTGCAACATGGCTAGATACAAATCATTTCTATACACTGTGTGAGGCATCACGCCCCAATTATAACTTTCTGAATGCTGCAAGGCAGGGAAAAAAAGGTGGGGGAGGAGCGGCCATTTTTTCCGAGTCTTTAAACTTTTTTCAGGGGTCACTCAGAGAGTACCAGAGCTTTTAATATCTTGCTGTCAATCTAAAGTGTGACATGTAAGTCCTGCTTCTGATGATGTACCAACCATGTAAATACAACTCTGAATAAATGAGTGAGTTTGCATATCTGCTATCAAATATCTGTATTGACTACACCAAAGTATTTATTTCGGGTGGTTTCAATATGCAAATCGATAATTCAACAACGTCCGCCACTGTATGGTTTTGATGAGCTACTGCAGTCATTTAAGCTGACCCAACATGTTGTGGAGCCAACCCATCAGCACGGATACATACTTGAACCTGTCATTTCCATGGGTACTGATATAAGAGTAAGCACTGGCAATGATATTGTACTTTTGGACCATTACTGTGTTCTCTTCAGTGTACTCTTGGCTGCTGATCAAGCTATCACCATTTGTCAAGCCAAGAAACGGTACCTCTACGAAGCATCACTGCAGTCTTTTCAAACTCACTTTCTTAGTGCAAAGTCCTCCTTATAACCTTTATCTGAGAGCAGCAGTTGTGATGACCTGGGAAAGATGAGCAGAATTACAGGCTGGCTGGCGGTAACAGTCTAGACGAAGTGGTAGCTGAACGGGAGACTTCTACTCTTCTATTAAATCCAAGGAGTGTTTCCTGGTCATATCTGTTGAATGAGTTTACATGACAGTTTTCTCAATCACTTTATTCATTCCAAAGCTACTTTACTTCTCATGCAAAGTTTGTTTGAGCTTTAAACTACCCGACAACATTAACGCATCAGCAACACACAGTAACATTAGCTGCTACTTCACTGAAATATGTCCTAATCCATAGCACGCTAATGCACTAATCAGGATTAGCATCTCACTTTAACACACTATGTCTTGTTGAAGCAGTACAAAAATACACACACAGAGGTATTTAACTTCTGCAGGGTGCAATATGTCCATTCGTGGTTGGTTAAACTCTTAATAGGCATAATTACTCTCAGGCAGCTTTTAATACCTTCACAGGGTCCCTCAGTTTTTTTGTCTCACTACCCCGTGGCTTCACTCTACGGGGTCGCCTTTACATCCCGCCCCTCTACCTTTGCGATTGGGCTGACAAGATGGTAACAACCAATGCAATTAACATAATATAAGGATGAACAATCTTATGCCCTCTGGGATTAGGTTGTGAGCTAACCACTCTACTCTTAAATTTACAGTAAGCAAACTATTTGAATTTCAATGAACTTTATTAACACAATGTAAAAGTTGTGTTTATTTGGCTATATCATTATTTAAATCCACCATGAATTGTATTAAACACTTTAATTAACTGATTTTAATGTAATATTTTTTAAACATTTAAAATGATTTGTTGATCTCTATTTTTTACATGTTTATTTGTCTAAAATAAAATATTTTTAGACTGGGCTACATAAATTAAGGACATGAACACAAAACATAACATTACATTAGGCTGTTAAAGAAAATAACAGGGAAAATGTTTTCTTACTTGATATTGCCAATATTTTTGCAGGATATATGTTCCCTTAACTTTACTTAGGTGACCAAACAGATTCCGTCTGACCCTTCCTCTGTGTCCATATTCCAGTTTTTTGTTCTCTGTTGACATCTCACAACGCAAATTCGCTTAAAATAAGAATTTGGCCAGTCAGATGTAAAATAAATCAGGTAATAATCCAGTTAACAGCCATTACTAGTTGACCGACCGAGTAGTAGTGATGTTACGTTCATGAATGGTCCAGCTCCTTCCAACGGTTCTTTGAATTAAGGAAACCAAGTCATGCTTGGTAATTAGTGTTCTTTTTATCGTTTAGAGTTAAAAGTTTAGAGAAGGAGAGTGTAACCCAGGTTATTTTCTGCAACTACAATTTACAGATGTCCCCCAATTCCTCACATGCAGGCTACCATAGACGCTTGCTAGGTGGCATGAGCCAACCTACTCAAAAACGCGGCATTTGGATGCACTTCAGCTATAAAAGCATCGATAGAGCGGAGTAAAATATTTGTAAATTAAAAATATCATTCGATGCAGGGTCAACTAACAATCTTCACCGCCACTTGAAAACACAGCATCCAACCATGCAAGTGGCCGAAGTGAGACGACAATGTTCCATTGATGACCAAGATAACGATGGCTTCACTGGTTCTGCTGAAACCACTACCACATCAGGTACAAATCAGTCATCCACTGTCACTCACACCTATCCATCTAAATCTGAAACTAGTACTAGGCCTACATCATTGCCTGGCACAAGACGGACATCTCTCCATGATTATGCAGCACCTGTCATAACTCCATTGAGACAGGGGAAGATAGATGGAGAGCTTGCTCAAATGATTACCACTAACTTTCAGCCATTAAAATTTCTGGACTGATTCAAGCAATACAGCAATGCTTTCAACCCTTCCTACACTCTTCAATAAATAAAGACAGTATCCTACACAGTTTCAGACATGTATTAGAGAGAACTAGCATCACTGAAGGAAAGGGTGTCTAAAGTGTCAACTCTTTACTTAATTTACAGACTGTTGGACATCAAACCTCATTTATGACATAAATGTGCCACTTCGTTTAAGATTTCAACATGTCTTCCTGCCTATTGGACTGTTTTGAATTTAGTGACAGGTACACAGCAGAAAACCTGGCCAAAAAGCTTAACAGTGTTGCAAAAGAGTAGAGAATGGAAAATAAACTGGTTTGCTGAATAGCTGACAATGCTGCTAACTGTTATAACCAATGACTGTTTAGTGGACCCAGAAGCAGAACACAGACTTAGGTGAGCAAGTTGAACTGGATTTACAGGCCTGGTCAAAATTATTGTCACCCCTGAATTTCAAGTATACAACTCAGAATATCTTCAGAAATAGATGCAAATGAACCAATTTTGTATGACAAAAATATTTTTGATAAAATGTATAAGGTAACTGAACAAAAGAAGAAATGAAACAAAAACTTGCATAATACTGAAAAACCCAAACACAATGTATGCTGGGCACCCTTCAATATTCAGTTGCAGAACCACTGGCAACAATGGCAGCTTCTAAACGTTTCTTGTAGCCATCTAGAAGCTTCTTGCACCTGTCTGCTGGTAGTTTCTGCCACTTCCATTGCTGTGTGTTCAAGCTCTTTTAAGTTTGCAGGAGTCCTTTTTGCAATGGCAGATTTCAGCTCTCTCAAAAGATTTTCAATGGGATTTATAGTAGGTCAGGACTCATTGCTAGTAAGTTTATAACAGTCCATCTTTTACTTTTCAAGCATTCCTTTTTACTGCTGGATTTATACTTTGGGTTGTTGTCCTGCTGAAAGACCCAAACCTAGTTTTCTGACAGGGGGTAAATAAGGAGACTAAAATCACATCTGAACAAGGCTGATTTCACAGCCAAACTGGTGTGACTGGACATTTTAGTAGGACATAGACATCAGAGGTTACAGGAATTTAATTCCATTCAGAGCCCAACCCTGCCCTTAAGGCTTTGTGGAACTGATCAAAAAAAAACAAAACAAAAAAAAAACTTTGGTGTTATCATCTCAAATTCCTTTAAAGTGACCTTGTCATGAAATAGGGGAAAGATGGTTCAATCAGTACTTAGCCCCACCTAACACAGGTTTCACAGTGTGGCCCTCAACTTTGATGACGCCTTTCCCCACTTTTTCTGTAAAATGATCCCTGTCGCCGTAATCTGCAAAGTCATTCATCTGCAGCTCGTGTTTGATACCTGTCAGGGCCTTCCTCCGGTTTAATCATTCTTTTGATACATTCACTGTCTCCTCTACCAGAGGCAGCAAAGCAGCCCCACAGCATGATAGAACCTCCACCATGTTTTACTGAGTGTTTCCTTCTGGGTTCCATTTTGTTGCTTATAAACATACTGAAGTACTTAATTCCCAAAGAGCTGTACTTTGGTTTCATCTGTCCAAAGAACAGTATCCCAGAAAGACCATGGCTTATATATGAAAGTCTTTGGAAGCAATAGTCTTGCTTTTTTGTGCCTTTCTTTCAATTATGGTGTCCTCCTTGGCCTTTGTCCATGGGGCCCTACTTGGGATTGTGTCCAGTGTATAGTAGGGGTCTTGTGTGGTGTCTTTTCCACATTCCGCACCAACCTTCGCAGACTTCTCTCATTGATTTTCTTCTTAGCACCAATCAAGTGTCTTACCAGTTTTATGACAACTTCTTGATAACATTATGAACTGCTGAAACAGGGATTTCAAGGTCTTTGGTGATTGCCTTATAGCCTTCGAAATGTAATCTTTAATGTTAAAACATTTCTGGTGATCTCAGACAGCTCTCTTGTCTACACCATTGTGAATAGGACACTGAAAACAATCAGCACATTTTTATGCAGTAAAACAATCATTCATTGGTTGATTCAGGTCAAGTGAACGTGGAAAATTAAGCACAGGTGTGTCTTGTTTGTTTTTTTCAAAAGGGTATTAATAATTGCATCCAGGGTACATTTTGTATTTGTATTATTTCCCTGTTATTGTTTCACTATTATGCAAACTTGTGCAAGTTTTGTTTTTTTCCATTTTGCTCAGTAACCTTTGACATTTTATTAAAATATTCTGATTATACAAAATTGGTTCCTTTGCATTTATTCCTGAAGATATTCTTAATAATGTGCTTGTTAAAGGGAATTGTGGAGCAGGGAAAAGATGAAGGTTGGGAGATGGATGAGAGACAGGCAGGCGATGAGTGGCAGGGCAGTAAATCTGTTGATGGGAAAGCACGGAAGGAGAGATTAATGAGAGATATGCAGGAAATGAGTGGAATTGTATGGAATTCTTTGATTAGAGAAGGCTTGGCTGGAGAAGGAGGGATATGATCCTGAAGCTCCTCCGTTCCATATCTCTCCCAATCTACAAGGTATTGCAGCTCCCAACCACAAGGGCACGCATCCAGCAGCCGCCTGAGCCGCCCTGGTGTACACAGGGTGGCTATCAATTATTCGGGTGGGTGGAGGGGTTCAGCTAGAGGGTACAGAGGACTGATATGTACAGATTTCAGCCGGGAGAGATGAAATGAGGGATGGATCCTCAAGGAATTAGGCAGCTTCAGATTCACAGCAGAGGGGTTAATGATGGTCATTATTTCAAATGTTCAAAAATAGCAAGGTGAGTTTCTTACAATCAGTCTTAAATGGAATATGTTTAGAAGAAAGCCAAACTTTTTGACCTGGTTGATAACTTGGTGCCAGGATCCAATGCCAATCAGCAAGGCGGTTGTGGTCAGCCAAATGGAGCAGGATTGAGCGGGTATCCCTCCAGATCTTGCGGCAACGACGAATGTGAGCTTGGACTGAAGGAACAGCAATGTCGTTCTCCTGGACAGGGAACAAGGGAGACTGATAACCCAGAGAACATTCAATTGGAGACATACCAGTAGCTGCAATGGAAAGGGAGTTCTGTGCATATTCAATCAAGGTGAGTTGAATGCTCCAGGATGAGGGATTACTGGCAGCAAGACACTGCAACAATGCTTCCAAGTCCTGTTTGGCCTGTTCCGCTTGCCTGTGGCACTTACAGCATTACAAAAGGCTTTACAAACCTGAGAGACAAACTGGGGTCCGCGATTTGAGATGATGTCTGCAGGAATTTGGTGGAACTGGAAAACATGATGGACCATAATATCAGTAATCTCTTGGGCTGTGGGGAGTTTAGAGAGATCCAGAAAATTTAAAATCTTAGAAAAGCGATCCACAGTAGTAAGAATAATGGTGTTACCCTCAGAGGGAGGTAGTCCGGTAACAAAATCAAGTGCAATATGGGACCCGGGGTGACTAGGTATAGGCAGAGGGCAGAAACATGCAGCAGACAGACGATTTGAGGTCTTTCCACAGGCTTTCCAGGGTGTGACTGGAACCAGGGTGGCAGGCGAACCCGGAGGAATGACCCCTCTAGAGGACCTGGTAATGCACAGAGTCAGGGACAAATAAATGGCTTATTACCTGAGTTGTGTTGAGTTCATTGACCATCCTGGACCACATTGTCAATCTCCCAAGGGACTGCCCCCATCACACAAGGAGGAGGAAGGATGGTGTCAGGACTCTAGGGGGCTTCTTTGGAGGTGAACTGATGGGAGAGGGCGTTGGACTCAATATTCTTGGAGCCAAAACAGTAAGTTAGTGTGAAATTTAAGTGACCAAAGAATAAAGCCCAGCGAACGTGAAAGGAATTCAGTCACTTAGCATTTTGGATATAAGCTAAATTCTTATGGTCAGTCACAGTTTCCCACACTGTAGTTCCATTTAGCGGTGGATAGGCAACAAGAAAAGAATGCACATGGATGAAGCTTTTGATCTAGAGCTGTACACTAGGAAATAACAGCCCCCAACCCAGAGTCCAAGGCATGCACTAAAGGCATAATATCTGGAGCTTTGGAGAACAGTTCTTTCAGATTGGTGAAGGTGTTCTGCCCCTGCAGTCCAGCCACTCCACTGTAGTCCTTGATAAAAAAAGGTGGTAGAAGTTAGTAAAGCCCAGGAATAATTGTAATTGTTTCAGGGTGGTTTGTTTTTGGCCGATCAGCAACTGCTTCGATCTTTTCAGGGTCAGTCTTCACCTGCCACTCAATTATGTAGTCCAGGAAGCTGACTGAATGGACATGGAACTCGCACTTTCTTTGATGAACAATTTGTTCTCCAAGAGCCTTTGGAGAACTTGGCAGACGTGTATGGGTGTATTCAGAAGAGGAGCGGGAGCAGAACAGAATGTCATCCAGATAGATGAAGACGAAGCGATTGACAAAGTCTCTGAGCATGTCATTCACCATTGCTTGGAAGACTGCCGGCGTTGGTGAGACTGAAAGGCTTGACCAAATCCTCAAAGCGGCCAAGGGGGGTGTTGAAAGCCGTTTTGTTATTTTCACCAGATGGTACATGCTTCTCAAGTCCAAGTTGGTGTTGATGGTGGCCCCATGGAGGGGTTGTTGTTGTTGTTTATAGGGATGTTGTTCAGACTCTGGATGTCAATAAAGGGACTGAGTATACCATCCTTCTTACACACGAAGAAGAAGCCTGTGCCGAGATGAGAAGAGGAGGGGTTAATGATGCCAGCTGCTAGAGAGTCGTTTATATATTTAACCATGGCCTCTCCCTCCGGGCTGGAAAGGTTGTAGAGATGACTAGAAGACATTGGGGCACCAGGGAGTAGTTCAATCAGAGTCATAAGGACAGTGTGGCAGCAAGGAGAGGGCCCGTTCTTTGCTGAAAACTTCGCCACGGTCATGTTATTCAGAAGGAATGGCAGACAGATTGAGAGGCTGCTGGCTGGATGGAGAAACAGCGGCCTCTGTAGGAGGTAGGGCAGACTGCAAGCAAGAAGAATGACAGAACTCCACGTAATAATCTTCCCTACTGACCAGTTAGTATGTGCGTTATGTAGTTTCAACCATGTGTGTCCCAGAACCAAAGGAGTAGATGGAGAGGGAATTAAATTGAACTGGATGTACTCACAATGTTCACCAGTGGGAACCAGAAGCAGTCGAGTGGTGCAGTGAGTGACACTTGCAAGGAATCTTCTATTCAGAGTGTTTACTGTGACTGGTGAGTCCAAAGACTCAAAAGCAATACCAGACCGGAAAGCTAACTTGACATCAAGGAAATTGTCATCTGCAGCAGAATCAACTAGTACAAGGGATACTGAATTTTCAAACATGGTGAATTGACAGACGAGGAGATAGTTTGGTTCACCAACATCTCCTCACCTACTGGAGAGCCCCCTGTTTTAGCTGAAGTCGGCAAGTGATGAGAAAATGACCAAGCTGTCCACAGTAGATGCACTCAACCTTCTTCAGTTGCCTTTGTCATTCTGCAGGAGTAAGCTGGGCTCAGCCTAACTGCATGGGTTCCTCCCCTGAAGCAGAGAGGCTGGCAGACTGTCAGGGGCTGGGTGGCTGCTGTGTGACTGCTCCAGTGATGGACCGAGAAGGAAGGTGAGAAACGGAAGAGGAGTGAGAGACACTGGATATCTCATGCGTCTTTCTCGAAGACAGTTATCCAGTTTAATGTCAAGAGAGATTAGAGAGTCTAGAGAGTCAGATTCATCATTAATAGCTAGTTCATCCTTCACCTGGTCATTTAGTCCCTGTAGAAATGCCTCCTAGAGAGCTGCATCGTTCCAGCCGGATCCAGCAGCATTAGTACAAAACTCCAAAGAAAATTCAGCCACACTGTGGGAGAATAACCAGGGGAGAATAACCGCTGGGAAGCATGTCTTCCTTGCACCAGGCAATCAAAAAATTTCTTAAGCTCGGGTGTGAAAGTGGAATAAGAAGAAATGGAGCATTACACCTATCCCAGACTGCGGTGGCACAAACCAAGGCATATCCCCTCAGAAGCTCCATCACGTAAGAGATTTTAACTTCATCTGTAGCATAAGTAAGTGGCTGCTGGCCACAGACTAGAGAACACTGGAGCAAAAAAGACTTTTTCACAGATTTCTGGAATATGGTTTTGGATTAGAAACATGGCCCTCCCATAAAGGTTAAACAGCTGGAGGTGATGCTGTGGCGAGATTAGAGGGATGGGTTGGCTTGGCTGGAGTCCAGTTATAAACTGGGCGAGTTGAGAAGACATTGCAGTTAATTGATTGCAAATGTATGAGACCTGACCTAAAATGGCACGGTTGCTTTCCTTGAGGTTCTGGAGCTCTTGGTCATGTTGTCCAAGGAGAGTGCCTTGGCTGGCAAGTGCCTTGTGCAAAGAGTCTGGTTCCACTGGGTCCATTTGTGGCCAGATCATTCTGTTCTAACCAGCGGCTGTTTAGTGGACCCTGGAGCAGAACACAGGTGAGCAAGTCAAACTGGATGTATTGTAAAGGTAGTACTGACAGAGCAGGTAAAGGTGAAGGCTGGGAGATGAATGTAAGAAGGAAAAGCAATGAGTGTAAGAATGGAGAATCCACTGATGAGGGTAGGCAGGGCTGGAGATTAGCAGCAGGCAGGCAGACAGAAGAAGTATGATCTTGAAGCACAGGAGAAATGTGTCAAAATGCAGAAACATGAGGAATCAAAAACTAGAGCAAAAACACTAGAGGGCCTTGATGTAGTACTACACAGATAAACGATGAGTGACTCCCTGTTTTTTTTTTTTTTTTCTCACTAGCTCAGATTTGATGAACTCTTCGTGAGTGAGTTTACTTGTGCATTAGTATCCTGGTTTTGAGCCTTACCTCATTTTTGATTATATTCAGGATATGGTATTTACTTAGAACATTAAAAACCTGATTATTCATATCCCTGTATACATGATCATAACAGTATCCAGGTTTCTGATCATTTGCCTGCAGGTGTGTCTTGATTTCTCACCTTCTCAGCCACTATGAGATGGTTCAGAAAACTGGATACCATGCCAAGTTTTACATACCATGGTATCCTGGTTTCTATCAGAGTACTCCAAGTAGTATAGTAAGGTCTTATCCAGGTTTCTGAAACAGGTATAAGCTATTTACAGGTGCATTACATAACCAGGATACTCCAAAAACCTGATCATAACCAGGATACTAGTGTGCGTGTAAACGTACTCTATGTTCAAAAATGGCAGGTAGATTCCACTGAATGGAATATAACCACACCCTTGGAGTTGCTGCTGCACTTGACCCAAGATTAAAAAGGTGACAAAAGGTGGATGCCACTGCTGCAGATGAAGCTTTCGAGAGAATGGCAACTGCAGCAGGGAGAGTCACTTTCAGTAGCAGAGGAATTAACCAGCAACAAGGTCAACAGGAAGGAGCAGGCAGTGCTGCACAAGGATCAATTATTTGGAGCCATTTCTATGAGCGGGTAGCTGGTGCAGAAGTTGTCTGTATGGGCCTTTCTATTCTAAATTTAACACAAACACTAAAATCTGTTTGGCAGAAAAGTTAATTATACGTCTTTTTATTGTGCAAGGTGCACACACAACAAAAAGTTTTCCAATATTAAGTGTTGCATTAATTCCATTCAGGTCCGGGTAACTTTATTTAACGACAAAGAAGTGTCAGTGAATTTACACTGGATACTGTTATTACGTTATGTAATGTTTACAATGCATATCGCAGACGTAAGGTCTGGCAATATGAGTAAATTAGTACTGCTAAACATACTCCACACATGTGAAATGAAATTACATGGTGGGGTGTCTGTTTGAATTAGATCCAAATCTTACCCTATCATTATCCCAATGATTATTTTGCAGTAGTTGTACTATATGACTGGACCGTGTATACAGTCCTGGTTGAAATGATTGGCACCCCTGAAATTTAAGTACAGAATTTAGAACATGTTCAGAAATAAATACAAATTATACAAATTTGTATAATCAGAATATTTAATAAAACTATTGAGATGCTTCTGAGACATGGTTCTAGGAAGAAACTCAATGAGAGAAGTCTGCGAGGTTGGTGCAGAATGTGGAAAAGACACCATGCATGGCATTTAAAGAGCTTCAGGCATACCTGGAGCAATCTGGAGTGGTGGTTTCAGCCCACAATTCACTGCACAATAAACCAAGTAGGGCTCCTTGGACGAAGGCCAAGGAGGACATATTATTGAAAGAAAGGCACAAAAAGGCAAGACTAATGCTTGTGAAGACTTTCATAGATAAGCCACGGTCTTTCTGGGATAATGTTCTAGGGACAGATAAAACCAAAGTACAGCTTTTTGGGAATTCAGTGCTTCAGTTTGTTTATAAGCACCAAAATGAAACCCATAAGGAAAGAACACCCTACCTACATTAAAAAATGATCAAGGTTCTGTCATGCTGTGGGGCTGCTTTGCTGCCTCTGGTATTGGAAGCATTGAATGTATCAAAGGAATGATGAAATTAGAAGATTTTCAAGGCATTTTAGAGTGAAATTTGTTACCAAGTGTCAGAAAACAAGGTTTGGGTCTTTCAGCAGGGCAACGACCCAAAGCATACATCCAGCAGTACAGCAGCATAAAAGAAATGTTGACAAGGAAAAGATGGACTGTTACAAACTGGCCAGCAATGATTCCTGACCTAAATCCCATTGAAGACCCTTGGAGAGTGCTGAAATTTGCCGTTGCAAAAAAGGACTCCTGCAAACTTAAAAGAGCTTGAACCCATAGCAATGGAAGAGTGGCAGAAACTACCAGCAGACAGGTGCAAGAAGTTCCCTCTAAACTTCTAGAAAAGTTTAGAGGCTGTCATTGCTGCCAAAGGTTCTGCAATCAAATTTTGGTGAAGAGTGCCAATAATTTGTCTAGGGTACATTTTCTCTCTGTATTTATGCAAGTTATGGAAGTTTTGTTTCTTCATTTCCTTCTGTTCAGTAACCTTGGATATTTTATTAAAATATTTTGATTGTAGAAAATTTGTTAATTTGCATTTATTTCTGAAGATATTCTAAATTCTGTACTTAAAATTCAGGGGTGCCAATAATTTAAACAATAATAATTTTGTTACAGGGATATTCCGTTCAGTATGTAATAAATTTGGAATGAGCTGCACTGTAAAATTGATTTATTTTGAAAGAACAGTGGCCAATGGGAAAACTAACACTCAGCTGACCAATGGTGGTGTAACTTCATCAGTCAGTCAGTCATTCAGTCAGTTAGGTACAGAAGTTTGTGTTTATAGGGCTGGCCCCACTGTTGCGATCCAGCCAAAAAGACAAAAGAATGGTGAGCCTATGAAAAGGAACTGAGCCATGAGATCCTGCTCCGTTCAAAGAACCGTAATTCCCATCTCTACCAAGTAGCAGTGCGGATGCTCAGCAGCAGCACACCCACTCAAACAGATGGTGAGACAGCCCATAGCAATTGTTTCAGCATGGTAACATAGCAACTATAGGAAAAGGTTACTTGTTTTAAAAGAAAGAAAATAAATGTGTGTAGGCTGTTATATTTAATTAATTGGTCAAATGGTGTCTTCGGTGTATGAATAAACATTTAATAATGTATGGTAATGTTTTATTAATACGTATAGGCTTACAGGAGGTCACCATAAAAATTACAGTAACTGACTGGCAACCCTGCTGCCAGTGTACTGTGATTTCCTATGGTACTTAATTGGTTACTGTGAATTTCTACATTACATAATTTGTTACTGTTTGTGTCACATTTTTAGCCATGCTAGCAGATCTGTCGGTCCATCACTTCCAGTTTAAAATATTTCAATAAATATTGGATGGAATGCCATGAAATTTTGTACAGACATCCGTGATCCACAAAGGATGAACGCCAGTGACTTTGTTGATCCCCTGACCTTTCCTCCACCACCACTAGCAGGTTGGCATATTTTTTTCAGAGGGAAATAGCTCACCAACTCGTGGATGAATTGCCTTGAAATTTGGTACAAACTTGCCGCAACTATAACAAACACTTCTTGCATATGTTTTTGTGATTGTAAGTATTATCTTTCATTCCAAAAAAAAGTTCCCCACAGCAAGGTTTGATCTATTTTTTTGTAATTGTAACAAGTTATTTTCGAACTACACTCACCACTTTGTTTACCTTGACCAAATCTTCTTACACTACAACTGACGTCAACCATCATCAAAATATTGTTGCATGGGGACATTTCATCTAGTGCAGCCTTCAGATAATATGAGAGAGAAAGATACAACTGACTAGTGACCTACAACACACGTTTATTAGAAAAGAGAAAGTAATGTATCAAGTGTGAACTAGCTAACATCGAGCACCTTTGTCAATCATTAACTTGTTATTTAATAACTAGGCAATCATTTATCAATCATCTTTGTGGTTCTTTAATTCGTTTAACTAAGATGAAGATGGCTGTATCAAACATAAATAGGGACATAAATAGTAACATCATCAAAAATCTCTTTCACCTTGACATGAAGATTCTGCCGAAGCCAACTCTGAAATCATTGCAAGTTTCTTTAAAAGCAACCAACCATTGGAAGTGGCACTTCCCCTCTCTCAGTGTAGCCTAAATATCAATGGAAAAAAAAATTCCCAAGGCCCCACTAACATTAGTCTCTTTTAACAGCCCAAGATTTAATATGCATGACACCCACCTGTTCACAGCAGGTGTACATTTTAACATCTATCTAACCTCTACATCGTAATTAAATTATATGATGCATCCCTTGTTTACTAAGTTACAGTGTAACCAAGCAACATTTAAACACATAGCTGCTGCAACAGCCCAATGATCCCCTAATGCAAATACAGCACAATTGAATTTAACTTAGTTGAACAATATGGAAGCAGTAACCAACTACGAAAGAAAGGCCTAACTTTCACATCACAGGGATCATCTTACCTTTTCATCCTACTGTTTATCGGTGTACAGTCTGCTGTAATGAACCACTTGCCTGCAATTACAAATGCAACTAATGTCAAATGATTCAATATAAAAAGTAGCTAACTTTAGTAGTATGTACAGGTGTGAAATTAGATTTTCTTGTAGAACATGATCATTTGCTAATATTTTACATTTCATTTATATGTCCTGAAACCAACGGTTTAGGCTGAAATGTGGTGTCTTTGGCTCAAGGATTAACTGGATGAATTTGTACCCACCATGATATGTGTCCATGTACTGCTGGAAAATCTGACATCCATGCATCCAAATCATATGCTGAACAGAATTTCAACTTGTATTTTTTCAAAAAATTCCTACCTAAAATATTTTCTTTCAGTTCTAGCAGGGCTTCAGAGTAACTGTGGTATGTTTTTGTGTGTTTTTGTAGAGTATGGTCTACGTCTGGGGAGTCAGATCTTTATCAAACAGATGACCAGCACAGGCCTGGCTGCAAAGGATGGAAACCTGCAAGAGGGAGACATCATTCTCAAGGTGCCCCACATTTACTCACAGTGCAGCCACACAATCACATCCATCACATATAAGTCTCCTAGTAGAATGGTTCTAAACCTAGGGTCCTGTGACCCTCAAGGGCTCCTAAGATACCTACGAGGGATCAGTAGACAGTTAAAGGAATGCCAAAGAAAAACATATCTTTTTTATGTTGGTAAGTAATGTTTCTTTTTTTTCTTTCTCTTTTTTTCCTTTTTCTTTTAACATACTGCATACAGTTGCACCTTTGGGGCATCTAAAACTCTTTCAAATGAAAGAATCTGAAGAGTAATTCATGTCCAGGTCACTTAGGCCATAACCTGTAATGATGGATATAAGTAGACACGGGTTTAAGTACTCTCAATCCAGAAGATTGGGAACCCCTGATGTGGCATGTGTTGCACACAGTTATTTAAATAATAGTTTAGTATTTAGCAATAACAAACGAGTAATAAATTAGTAGTCATACTGGTAATAGCAATAAAAAAAAACAACCTTTTTGTCAGGCTAATGTTGGTCACATGAGTCCTAGTGTGGATGGGTGTTCAGCTGTCTGGGGAGTGAACTTAGAACTGAACTTTTTTAAATGTAGTTCTAAGTTCACATTCATGTGACCTCAACGACTCACATGATGGCATGGTGGGTCAGTGACTCATGTGACCTCAATGACTCGCAAGTGTTGCTGAGGTCACCAGAGGATAAATACCTGGAACTCCCAACTAGTCAGTTAGAACTGAGATGAGAGGCGAAACGTCTTCAAGAACTTCAAGCAAGTCCAGTTGCCTTCGCATAGCACTTACAGAATTAAAAGAACCAAGATTCACCAGGTTTAAAAAGCAGGCTCACTGGCTCCTTAGTCAGAGCTCCCACACCCTCTGACTGTCTGTTCTGTCTTTGTGTCTGTATTTCTGTCTGTCTTTTTGTGTGTGTGTGTGTGTGTGGGGGGGGGGGGGGGTGCAGATCAATGGGACAGTGACAGAGAACCTTTCTCTGCATGATGCTGGGAAGCTGATAGAGAAGTCCAGGGGGAAGCTGCAACTGGTGGTCCAGAGAGACCGCCGCCAGATCCTCATTCGCATCCCCCCCCTTGCAGACTCTGACTCTGATAATGACGGTGAGTCATTGAACGCATGTCCTAACCAACAGAGTTAGTGTCAAACTGCAGGGAGGTTTGTAGCGGTTATAATGCGGAGTAGGCAGGACTGCTGTGTACAGTGTCTCACACAGGTTTGAAATATACCTGTTGTGGTACTCTGAATGGGCAGACATCCAACAGATGACAAACAACAAATGGTCTATTTGTGACATTTACCATAGTATTTGTAGATAATTATATCTACAATAACAGAATCTTACAGTATACCTGGACTGCTGCATGTTGATCTTACCAGACCACCTAACTATCTAAAGCCTGTGTTTGGGAAACACTTTATGTTTCTATCAGTTATTGATTCTCCATCACACTTTGATGTACAGTAGGTCCAGGTCAGGGTGAAGTCTCAGTATAAAGGACAATGATTTAAGGCTGAGATTAGATGTAAGATTGGTCATTCGGTTTTAAGAGTTGACACGCAGTGTTAAATTGTATCAGGTACTCATATGACATAAATATATATAATATGCACTTTTTTCGGTCCTCTGTTAACATGAATTTGACAGAGGACCAAAGAAATCAAGCTAATCAGATCTGCTCCAGGCTGCGGAGGTTGAAGTGTGCCACCAGATCAGTTACAGATTTTTCTCAAAGGTCAGTAGGTAAATAGAATTTACTCATAATTGAGACAGTTTATACAGTGATTAATTAAATTAGCATTTAAATTATGCTCATAAAACAGTAATTCACAAAATTTTAATAAAATGATCATCAAATATAACATAATACAGCAGGACAGACAGACAACATTCAACACAACATACTATGAAAAACATCATTGAAATAAACACAAGATAATTAGTTAAAAACATTTACACCAAAGGTTTTTCATTCAAGAGTCAAATAGCATCAGGGAATGTTTGTCTTTTGACCCTCCTCCCAGAAATAATTTGTTCACAGAGGGGAGCTGCATTTTGGTGAAGACAAACTTGGGGGGTCCTGATGTTAAAGTGTAAATCGTGTGGAGTGTTACTGATATGAACCACTTGGTTTCTGTCCTGCAACAAGTCGAAACATGTTGAAAAAATAAATGAAGAAAAATAGAAAGAAATTCTGCTCTCAGCTTCTGGAATAATTTCTCCAAAGACTCTTGCTAAAACATGCATCAAAGGCCATTAATTTGTTCAATAATAAATAAATTCATGGAGGCAAAATAGTTAACTAAAAATAGTAATTAGCATATTAATTATTATATTATTATTGCTTCATTCATTTTAATAACATAATTGGAAAATTAATCTTACTACTATAGGAATGCTTTAATGACATATTTAATGAATTTTAATTAACTAATGGAAAGGTTAATAATTATTCCTTGTAACACACTTAAGCCTCCGTACAAAACACAGTATAATGAATGGAAGGTTTTATAATTAAAGTAACCATTGGCATGATTTCAAAGTTTCCTACACACATAAAGTTACAACTATGTTTTTCATGCGCATATTAAAAAAGTTAAAATGTCTGGCATTTAAGCAGTTAAAAATACCATCTGAAACTAAGTGGCCTTATGTTTCTGCTTGCAGCTGCTCAGCTGCTATGTTTCGCTCAAAAAGGGAGAGGTCACCAGCAGGTCACGATTTAATCAGGACCTTACTGTGGGCTGAAATGCTTTTAGTAAAAAAAAAAAAAACAGCCCCTTGTCTTGAAATCTGACTAGAAGCTTAATTGATCGTATTGATTTGAAAGTGCTCATCTTGACAAGCAGAAGCGATCAGTCGCTCAAAAGTGCAATCTTTGTTTGTGTTTTCTCTTCCAGATAATATGTCCTACTTTTAGATGAGGGACCACCCGAGACACAGCATGTGTAACAGTCTGTTGCCTTTCTCTAAAGTGGAAAAAGGCTGTGACACCTGACTAAGTTGTAAAGCTTTCACACCTTTTCAACTTCTCTTTATACTTCTCTAAATTTTTTAACTTTTTAATACATGATTCATTTTCCTGAATAAACATATTTTAATCCATATGTACTCAGAATTGTGTGATTTATTAAGTATAGAAGTTGAATAATGCCAGTCTAAGCAGCCCTTAAGCTGCCTCCCAATGAATGTGCTTTATGTTTTAGTATTGTTAGATGCCTGAATATTGAAACATGATGTTGTAGACAAAGCTTGATGATTTATTTTTGTGAATACAGAATGTTGCATGACAAAACGTGGCTCATAAAGTGGGTAAGATGCTCGTTGAATTTTCAGTGTAATAACATATTAATGATTTGTCCTAACAGCGTAGCAACTCACCGTTGTCGATCAAGGTGGTATATCTGAACTCCCATCTCTTGCTGCATTTCCATTTCACACAAACATTTTCACATCATACTCACACATCTTATTGCACTGTCATGGTCACTAAGTCACCGATGGCTGAAACCTGGATTTGAGAGTCTATAAATGCTGCTGCAGCCTCACCTAACATATATAAAACAGTACTCTCTTTTTCACACACAGTGTTGGATTTTTTAGATTTTAACTCCTACGTGTTTAACATTTTCTGAGCAAAGACCTTTTTTTACTTACATCCAGCTACAGTGTAGGGAAAATGGGACTAATATTGTGAGATACAACACATATCAAATAACCACTTATTGAAGTTTTTAGGGAAAAACTAGAAACTGGTATAATAGTTAAATACTGGAGCTGTGTCTAGCTTACAAGCTGATTCCCAATGTTTTCCAGTAGAATTTTCTTGAAAGAACTGTTCAGATCTTAATGACTGGATTAATTTAAACCCAATCAAATAATTTATTATAGGAAATTTCATCCTCCATGTTCATTGAATTGTGTGCTTGCCTGTACAGTTACAGCTCTAAAGAAAGATAAATTCATTGACAATAACACAAAGAGATGTCGTAAAGTTAATGAACTGGCTCAGTAATATCAGTTGACATCAGTATCCATTTTAAGTCTACTAACACTAGCTAACATTAACTACCATATACTACCGGTCATACCAGACCAAGTAAGGATGAAGCAGCGAAACCCCTGAGTGTGTTGAATTAGACAAGGATGCGTTTTATTGCTCCTGAGTCCAACTTTAATTTGAAAGAGAATGAATGGCCTATTTCTTCATTCAGCAGTGACATAGACTGGCTTTAAAGCTCTCCATGGTAACCTGACACCTGAAAATCTGATGGGTCTTCAGTTAAGTTAAATGTTTTGTTACATTCTAAGTCTGATAAAGCACAGGCTGGTATACAGGCTGGTAGGGTCAGAAGTAGTCCGCAGAGTTGCACCCTGCTGCTGTTGATTCAAAATATAGAAAACCGGTGTTGCGGGGCCGTAGCCATGGCAGCAACCACTTCCTGTCTAAAAGGATCTTTTTGCATTGTTAAAGTATAATACATTTGTATAGTAAAATTTGGGTACCTCTGGGCTAATGACATATTTAGTTGCTTTTAGAAGTGAAAAGCAGTAAATCCAACCCCTGCAAAAAAGATACATTAAAATGAGCCTTTCTTCAAAGGTTAATGTTACTTTTTATTTAATGAACTAAAAAAAATATAAAAAAATGAGACCACCTTGCAATGGGATCACCCCAGCCGCGACATCCATCAACATGTTGACGTTCTGACTCACAAGTACTCATGGATCGCATGTAGCCCATCTTTGAACTCGGCCTTCATTTTGATCTCAACTACACACCTGTAAAGTTTTGTGACAGTATCTTGCACGGTTGTGACACTATTGTGGTGACAAAATCTGTCCACAGACAGAAAAACAGACATATGAACACCTGCGAAAGTACTCAAAACCACCTCTGAGGTAGTTCCTGACAAAAACACACAAACTCACATCCTTGTTTTACTAAATTTGTTGGGACCCGTCATTGATATAATGCATTCCCTAGCCCCATACCCTAATCTTAACCTTCACAACTGAATGCCTAACTCTAACCGTTACCCTAACTCCCAAAGTTAACCCTAACCTAAACCTAATTCTTAACCTAACCCTAACCCTGAGGAAGATGAAGAATCATCATTAGGAAATTTACTCTTCCATGTAGAGTTTGTACAACCATTGACCACCAAGGGGTAACTGACCCGCAGTTGAGAGACAGTGTTGAAAAGGCATCTGTCTTGGTCCCTGTTTGTTCAACTACTTGTTTGATTTAAACTATTTTCAAATAGAGGTGTTTTAGTACTGGGCAGAAAAAAAATACATGTAAAAAATGAAATTTGGAACAATTCAACACATCTCGTCCGTCTCCATGTCAACAGGATTATCCTCCCTTTTAGTGTGGCCAACAGCTATGAACACTTTTGTCTCTAAATGTGGTTGTAGGACACTTTGTACAGGCCAATTTGTTTCAAGCAAACCTCATCCCAAAAGGGTGAGCCCAGACATCCTGCGAAGGAAACTTTCTTTAACGGCTTTTAGTCCCAATCTCTTTCTTTTGGTTACTACACACAGCTCATGATCATTCATGGTCAGCATATTTATATTCTGTAATTATGTCTTTAAAGCATAGCTTTTATTATTTCTGGCCAAGTTCTTTCTCGTGTAGGATTTGTGTTGCATACTTGTGCACAAGGAATTCACAGGAAACAATGCATGCATGTATAAGACTCATTTTCCAAGACAAAATCTCATTCATGATTACATTTCATCTTTTAAGCAATTCAGTCATTCGAGTTCAGTATTATGTTGCACAAGATCAGTGGCTATTTATTTTAAGCCCTCAGTATATTTTAAAGTTAATACAACACATTATCCGACAATGTCTTAAGTCAAATATTTCTCATACCTGTCCTGAATGTCTATGTGTTGCTGAACAGGCTGACTTCCTGCTGATTATCTGCACTCATGACTTGCACATCACACTGATACTTTTTGATTTTTGATGGACTAATCACTAAAGCTGTGATACAAAAAAATACAAAAAAAGTAATTGTTGAACCACTTTTCTTGAGGACTTGTTTGCTGCCCTAGTGGTCTTTATTTCAAACAGAGCTGTGAGGTCTGCATTATTAAACTACTTAGATATTGCCAAACCAACCAAGATTGAAATCTTAAGGGTTATAACTGTAGTGTATCGGAACCACTGCTAATCATCATATATACATAATATGGAAGCTGATTTTCAAAGTGTACTGATATTTATGAAGACCAATGGCTGCCTGGAAGGTAGGAAAATAATCTGAAAACGTTTACACGATCTGAACAATCAAGCTGTTTTTTATGACTACCTCAGGGCTATGAATTCAGTGTGTTTGAGTAATAACTGCTTTTATCGTGAGTATTAAACATTGGCACCAGAGCTCTTTCCTCATAACTCTGACAAACACCTTTAATAACGTCCTCACTTTCTCACGTGGTATTTAGCTGGTGTCTGGGCTTCCTGAGGCAACTATTCTCTACTGATGATGGTGATGGTGGTGGTCTAGGTGGCACGCAGTCTGAATGGGGGCATTTATCTTGAAAGAAGCCTTTGTGTCTAACTGAGATGTCTGTCTGTCTGTCCGCCAGACATATCAGAGATGGAATCTTACCATTCCTATTCTCCCCCAGAGGAGAGGAGGTCCCGCCAGTCTGACCTGTCCTCCCACTCTTCTAATGAAAGAGACAACCTCAGGTAGGATGGAAGCTTGGATGAATGAGTTAAAAGCAGGAAAAGTCTCATAATCTAACACAACTGACTTTCAGTTTGCTCTCGTAGTCAAACTTAACTTGGATGTGCTCTCAAGGCAACCGTGTCTTATAGAAATTATGTTCATATACTGCTAACCTGTTTCTCACAATCATGTTGTGGTGGCAACATAATCATTGGCTGGATTATGTTCAGAGGTGTTTTTTTGTTTGAATGAGGCATTACATTTATTAACACCAAGGAAGCTGCCAGGAGGTGGTAGGGAAAAACGCTTTGGTTAAGGTTAGGGAGAGATCTTGATTTTGGTTTTGGTTGTTTCTGAAGTCATGGTGAACTTTTTCTGTATTAAACCAATACCTTTCCCTAACCTTAACCAAGTGCTGCCAGTACCTAAAAATAACCATAAAAAGTTTAATAATGCTGTAGACACTATAAGTGGATGTTATACTGCAAGATCAGATATTTTGGTAGAAAAGAAATACGATATCTTTGAAAATTTTACTGACATGTTCAGGATCAACATATTTGCAACTTGCCAAATACATAAATCAGTGGCCTTCAGTCAGGACAAGCAATGTATTAATGTGTGTGAATGGGTGAATGTGGTATGTAGTGTAAAGCTTGTTCGGTGGTCGATAAGACCAGGAAAGTGCTATAATAGTGCAGTTCATTTACCATTTACTACCAGCTATCGTTCCTGTCATTTTCCTGAGCGTGAACATGTCCCATTGACTAAGGCTGGGGTAAGTCAAGCGGAGTGGAGAGCAGCATTTTATGCACATTCGCACATGCGCACTGAGGATCTTTGACAGGTGACTAGCCATAGTGCTTGTTAAGCTGTCCTTAACTCAGCTTCCACCGTTCTGAAATATGATATTGCATGCATTATACATGTGCAGATGTGTGTGGAAAGTGCATTCGTGTACTAGAAAATTACTTCTAGTCTTTTCATCCTAAGTGTTAAGCAAGTAAATGAGCAAATTACACTGTGATGTATCATCTCAGTGCAACTGCAGTAAGTTTGAGAAGTTTGAGTCAGCATATAGTTGAACAAGTAGCGCAGCTCCTTTCAGGGATAGCTCGGTGTGCAGGTTTTCTGCATAGCAAGTGGGCGAGAGAGAGAGAGATTGGTGTGTGATGGTGAGGATGGCAAATGGAGCAGAGAGTTACAAGTTAGCAGTATAGCTGTGAACGTAGCAGTGCAATGTATGTGCACTTTAAGGTCTTCTTTGCCTATCTATCAACGCATCCCACTGACTTAAATTAATAACATGTTCTCATTACATTAATAGAAAATGTAATCCTGATGCAGTCACATTTCCTTCAAAACATATTTGCTGTTGCAAATTAGTTGTCTATAATATAATTTCTACATAGGGTTGCTCAAGGACAGGGATATTGACTTAAGAATTGTTATGACGACTTGACTGAGGTGTGTCTCGATTGATTTAAGACTCAAATGTGACTTTACCCAAAAGACATTAGAAAGTTCTGATAAGCAGTGAATAAAGAGGGCATCATTGAAGGCATTTTGGTTGGTCTTCACAGCTTTAAAGGAGGGTAAAGACTTGGTTTAAGGGTTCAGGTTAGAATCAGGTTTAGGTTAGGGATAGGGTAAGGTTTGGGGTTAGACATTTAATTGTGATGGTTAATATTATGGTAAGGGACTAGGGAATGCATTATGTCAATGAATGTCTTCACAGCTAGTAAGACCAGCGTGCGTGCGTGCGTGCGTGCGTGCGTTCGTGTGTGTGTGTGTGTGTGTGTGTGTGTGTGTGTGTGTGTGTGTGTGTGTGTGTGTGTGTGTGTGTGTGTGTGTGTGTGTGTGTGTGTGTGGAACAGGGAAGAACCCATGAGGACAGCCAAGATGTCAGCCATGGCCTCACCATTCAGAGTACCTGAGGACCCCTATGCCTCAACTGATCTGGACAAAGACACACCACTCATAGAGGAGCCTCGAGGTTATCAACCCACCTCAGTCTACCATGGCAGGGTCACATTCCTCACATTAACACATACCAGACACATTACCATAAAGTACCATGAATTTATTGGACTGTATATAAGACAATACCTTGTTTTTGATAATATGTTTGGTGCTAAGAGACTCTGCATAAAAGCAGCCGGATTATACCATATGCAAAATTTTAAGGCTTCTTTAATTAATTTTTTTGCCACTTGGGGGCAGCAGAAATAAGATGTAAACACAACACCTTATATATTATCGTCTTATAAAGTCGTTATGGCAGACATTGCCACAACCCACGCTAGCATTTATTAGGAGTGGTTTTGTTTCCACCTGATGAATCTAAGTCCAAGATTCACTCTCTTTTACCTCTGTTTTTGGTCTCTACCAACTCCTGAGGGAAATACCTGGCTCTTTAGCTGCTTAATGCTTCACTATGTTCACCAGCTAGTCTCTAACTGTGTCTGTCTGCTGTTTGCTGCTGAGCAGGTAGCGTACAATGGGTTTATCAGGTTGTTTAGAGCAAACTTGTATATTACAAACTAAAACAATCAGCTAAAATAGGCTAAAAAAACTCTTTCAGTTCTTTGTGGGCTCATTACTGTACTACGAGCAAAACATTTCACATTACACATAGACAATTGATCTATTGCTACTATCAAAAATATTGACTAGTACAAGTTCTAGCTTTGCAGCATGCCAAGCTATAAAATACTGGTTCATGATTTGATTATATCAAACATAGTCAGTATGAGCTGCCCCTGTCTAGACTCTGACAATCAGTTCTGCATCATTTGTTTTCTCCAGCAAAAGGCTAGCTTTGAACCCTTCAGTAATTTCCAAAGCTTTGTTATACATTTGCTTTTACTGACCTAACATATTGTTGGCAGCTTTAAGCATATATTAATAACACTCTTCCTGATTTTCTTGTCTACAGTTGCTATAACAACCACACCCAAGATTCTCCTCCGCCCAAGTCCAGAAGATGAAAAAATATATGGGTGAGTCTTTCTTCTTCTCTGTTCAAAATTCTGTACCCTTAAAACTTTTTAGTGTTTTTTCTTTCCCCGTTTATATTTTAGTGGTAATCTCATTAAAATGTGTGTATATGAGGATAGAACATACAGTGAATTATGGCCCTCACTTTTCCCAGGACATAAATCCACCCATCAGTTGATGTTAATGAAATTGCAGCAACATACCCGTGTGTGTATACAGTATCTCTGCCTTTGGTGTATTCCTCTCTGAAATACGTAGGAATAGAAAGGTCACTTTACTTACAATGTACAGTATGTTTCAAATGACAAGCAAATGCCTCTAGCTGGGGGCTGCATCGGTTTGATACCATGCATGTGTCTAGGCATTAAATGCATTTGAAACAATGATTGATGTGTCACAATTCTTCTCTTTGTCTGTCTCGAATTGGTCCCCAGTTCAATAGGTAGTGAATCGCAGTACAGTCACGTGGTTTTCAGCCACTGATTGACATAATGACATGACACATAAAGGTGTTCTACACAACTCCACAGCAGTAATGGCACTATAATGGCACTTCCATCACATGTCTTTCCAGAGTGTAAAGCTCATGAAAAATATAACTGAACTGTAAAGACTGGTAAACATACTGTATGTGACCTTTTTCATAGCAGACATTTTGACTTGTCATAGCAGAAAAAGCAGAGGTAGAACAAATAACATTAATGTTGTCTCAGCTAGGGATTTGTGTGATTTGTGGACTAAATGACTAAACATTACTATCCTTGCTTGTTGGCACCAGACATACTAGTTGTTTACAATAATTATTAATATCTTATTAATCAACAACACGGGCTACAGCCCCCCTCTCCCCATGCTAATGCCTGGATATTGTAAATCAGCTAGGTGTAAATTGGGACTGATGACATCTCATAAAACCAGCGCAGTTTGACAGTATTTTGATCTATAAAATGAAAATAAGGTTGTATGTAGGCTGTGTCAGAATAAACTGGCATATAACCACTTGACTGAAACAATGCATAACCACATTCAACACAGGTTGTGATCCTGCTTAATTTCTGATTAAATTGTGCTCAATTTTAACTGTTTTCTACATGTTTTCTACATGACTTTTAGACTAGTCAGCTAATATAAATTGAAATTACCTATTAACTGACAGAAATTAGTTCTTAGGAACATCCCATGTCTCAGCTCTGTTAAAGTATTCCAGCAAAGGCCCCTGTACACTGTACTATAGCAGTGATCGTACAGGACCAAGGTAGGTCACAAAGTTTCAAATGGGTCTAGATGTTGGTAAGAGTCTGTGACAGAGTGTTTGATATTATTTTGAGGTCTGTCAGACTATGCAGCGAATTTCTGGTGAATCGTTTAGAAGTGGGTTGTATTACCAGAAATCTGTAAGTGGTTCACCTACAGTAATTGGTACTAATTAAACTTGTGCTTTTCCTGCTGACATGCCAAAATGTCTGCTGGGAAAAGGGTCTATCCTTAGATTTTCCTCTGCAGGGTTTCAGACTTTCAGAGCTGTCAAATGCAGAGAAAACACAGCTGCAACTGATAATAGAGTAAATAGGTTAGTTCAGGTTATAGGTTTACTATAGGTTACGTAATGAACAAGCACCAACAAGTCAGTGTTGCTATCACTAACCACCACAGCAAAATCAAATTTAGCAGCAGCTGTGTCACCCTGCACTGTGTCCCAATTCTATTCTAGACACTGTCTACAGTGTGTACTGAGCTAATACTGTTTTTGCAGTTAGTATAGAAGAACTCATTTTACTTTACTATTTGGTACTAATAGACAGTGATGAAGATGGTGGAAGTATTCAAAGGCTTTACTTAAGTAAAAGAAGTAATGCCATACTATAAAAATACTCTGTTACAAAAAAAAGGCCTCCACTCAATATCTTACTCAAGTAAAAGTATCAGCTGAAAACTGAAAGTACTCATTATGTGGAAAAAGGCTTCTTTGACGCTGTGTTCTTGTATATTGTCATGAATGGCTCAAAGGACCATGGCAAATAAAGGGAGAAACACCAAAAATGCGCTTAGATTAAATGATTTATTTACAAACCATAAATTAAATTGCTATCAGAGATGAAAGGTGGATGGCAATGAGGTCAGCGGTGTAAATGTGTGGATGTTTTGAATAAATGATAAAGGAATCAAGCAAAGTGCATGGAGAGAGTCTCTGCAAGAGGACTTATGGTGAAGTCAGACCTAATTTCGCTTCCCATTCATTTTTAAAAGGTATATCCAAATTCCCTTATTTGAATAATTTCTCGCTCCCTGCATGACCTGGAAATTGTTCTGGTCCTTCATCGGAAAGGCCGTGCCAAAGCTCTTATTTTAGCTTTGAGGAGCGAGGAGGGATCTCTGTCGAGCCATAAGCGGGGATACACCGGGCTATCCTTCAATGAAGTCTTTTTGCTAGCAAGACACACGCCCTTTATTGAAAACCTGTTGGTGACTGGATGCTGCAGCTGATCAGACTGATCTGAAACTGCACTGCAACATCACTGGAGTTTTATACCAAGGTGGACTGACAACAGAACCAACTCAGGATTTTTAATACCAAGATTTAGATTATAATGGTTTTTGATTCACCATCTAGTTAGAAATACTGGATATGTAGGTCTGACTGACAAAAGAACTGTGAATAATTTTTGTAATTCATTAGAAATAATTTTCTCTGCCTATTATTTCCCCTTAAAATCTGTATCATGAACAATATCATAGAGGATTATAGGTGGGAGAGGAGGAGAGTCTGATGTCTTTCAACAATAAACACAATTTAATTGTGTGTCTATTGTCATTTTTAAAGAACCAGAGTGTAGTATTTAGAAGGATCTAGTGGCAGAAATGGAATATATTCATCATTATTTTTTCATTAGCCTATAATCTCCTGAAACCAAGAATTGTGTTTTTGTTAGCTTAGAATGAGCCCTTAATATCTACATAGCAAGTGGGTCCTTTTCCACGGAGCCCTCCATGTTGCACTGCCATGTTTGCCAACCAAACACTGGCTCTAGAGAGGGCCTCTCACATTTTTACATTACCTGAAGGCCACTGTATGTTGACCTACAAGCTTGGAAAGGGAGGGGTGAGGGAAGGGGTATTGAGTTGGTTGCAATCTGCAATCTCACCGCTAGATGCCACTAAATCGTACACACTGGTCCTTTAAAGCCTTGAACACTCAAAGCTTCAGAAATGTTTTTTTTACCCCTGCCCTAAACTGTGCCTTGCAACCAAATGCTTAGGGTTAAAGGGTCTGAATATTTTTGTAAATGAGAGATGTCAGTTTTTGATTTTTAATAAATTTGCAAACATTTCTAAAAACATGTTTTCACTTTGTCATTATGGGTTATTGAGTGTAGATTGAAAAATGGCAGTTTTATTTATTTAAAATTAAATCTACAACACAATAAAGTGCAAAAAGTAATTGGGTCTGAATACTTTCTGAAACCACTGTACATTGTCCAATGAAAACCGTGGAGAACACCCACTTCTCCCCAGTACTGCAACATAATTTCCTGTGCGTGAATATTGTCATCCAGCTGAGAGCTGATCCAGTTCCACTGAATCAAAAAAGAAAGACACAAAAAGGCAAGACTAATATTTGCAAAAACTTTCATAGATAAGCCACAGTCTTTCTGGGATAATGTCCTATGGACAGATGAAACCAAAGTAGAGCTCTTTGGGAGCGCATTGCTTCAGTTTGTTTATAGGCGACAAAATGAAGCCCATAAGGATAAGAACACCCTATCTACAGTAAAACATGGTGGAGGTTTGGAGAGAGCTGAAATCTGCCATTGAAAAAAGGACGCCTACAAACTTAAAAGAGCTTGAATGCATAGAAATGGAAGACTACCAGCAGACAGGTGCAAGAAGCTCCTAGATGGCTATAAGAAATGTTTAGAGGTTTTCACTGCTGCCAAAAGTTCTGCAACCAAATGTTATTGAAGGGTCCCAATAATTGTGTCTGGGGTACATTTTGTGTTTGTGTTATTTCACTATTATACAAGTTGTTTTTTTTTCTTTTACTTTTGATCTGTACCCTTGGACATTTTATTTAAATATTTTGATTGTACAAAATTGGTTAATTTGCATTTATTTCTGACTTAAAATTCAGGGGTGCCAATAATTTCAACCAGGACTGTAAGAAGATCGGTGCCTTGGAATTATGGAATATGAAACTTGATATTAGAAAGTACCTGAAACAAGTCCATTTGTATTTAAAAAAAAAAAAAAAAAGGGTAGAATAAGACTTTAAGGACTCAATTAATGACTAAAATTTTTTGATAAGCACATTTTGTCCTCTGAACATAACAGTATATTTTATAATCTTATCATAAATTCAGTATTTAAATGTTAATCTGTAAAATAATTAGTAATTTCGGGTGTCAAATAAATCTAGCAGAATCCCCCTGTTTTTTTGCAGTGCATTATAGAAATTCTGCTGATGCTAATCACTGTCTAAAATCATTCCATCATTCACTGGTTTTCCTTTCTCTGCATAATAAGTACTTAATGGTTTACTCCATAGTGAGCAGTAAACTGAGATTTACTCATGAATCATCATCATTTTGCATCATCACTTGGTTCTGTGTCACATACTGTAATCTGCCTTGCACTGTGGGACAAAAAATAGTATACATGCCATGGACTTTTCTACTTTTCCAGTGTACTTATGAAAATTTAAGGAAACTATATGGTGCATATATTCCCAACTGAGAATTTACATACTGATATAAACCTGCTAAAAAGAAAATATATACTGTGTACTACAGTATACAGCAAAAATATAGTTATTTCAGATGTGTGTGTAGGCTGGAATTGCAGTTTGCACACATTTTTTATGCAAGATTAATTACAAATATTCAGCATTCAACAAGGACCAGATTTGTATGGACAATTTGCACATTAGCGTGGCAATCTCATATTAGTAAATCTGGCCTCTTAATGGTGGCATTAATTTCTCTTCCTGCAGGCCAAACACAGTGATGGTAAATTTCCAAAAGGGAGACAGTGTTGGGCTGAGGCTGGCAGGAGGAAATGATGTCGGCATCTTCATTGCTGGTGTTCAAGACGGCAGTCCTGCTGAGGAAGAAGGCCTGCGCATCGGAGACCAGATCTTAAAGGTAGCCAGTCCAGAAAGAACTTATTTCATATACAAAAAGAGGTGAAGATAGGATGTAGTTCAAATTACAATGTGATTGTGAGGTTACAGAAAAAAAATATTAGTGTTATATATTATGTGGATATCAAACACTCCTAATTATTGTGCCCTTTATTTGTATCTTGAAGGTGAACAACATTGATTTTCAAGGTGTAGTGAGAGAGGAAGCAGTACTCTTCTTGTTGGAGATTCCTAAAGGGGAAGTGGTCACTATCCTGGCCCAGAGCAAACCTGACGGTAAAATATTCCCTCCAGAAATTCTAAAAGACACAGAGGCTGAGTCAGAGTTACATTTCTCACATCAATAAAAGTTCAACTTTGACCAGTAATACAACTTTTCTTTATTAATGAAAGGATTAGTATATCATCTGGCCAAATTTTCCACTTTTACATAATAAAAAATATCAGTCTGTATGGCAGATTATCATGAATCTGCCATATAGACTCTTTTTTTCTAGCTTCCTACAGGCTTACCTCTTCAGGCCAAAATGTCAAAATATCTCATATTTAACATAAAGATTGCTGATAACTGATGACATGTTTCTTCATTATCATGAACACACGCATACATACACACACACACACACACACACACACACACACACACACACACACACACACACAGTGGTTTATTTAACTCGGTCCCACATACACTGTCCTACTGTCCCAGATACTGACTAGAGCACCATATGTGGACTGAAAATAGTCCCTAACCAATGCACTATATCCTCTTATTTGAGTAACGTTTGATAAAAACTACAGTGCACAGCTGTTTAAGGAAATGACTGAGTCTAGTTTAAAAATGAATATTCTTATTTTTGAGGTGTTTTTTAAGAAGATTCACGTCTTCAGTAGAAACCAATGGCTTGGAGCCGAGAGCCACAGAGTAGGGAATTCCGACAGTATTGAGAGACAGACTAACACATTGTTGGTTTTGGTATTTTTATAGGATTTGTTGACGGTAACAACAGCATGGAAGAACGCCATCCTTCAAGTGCAACAGAGAGTTCATTCAGAAAACGTTTAGTGTTTAAATTAATTTTTTCCCTCATCAATCTACACTCAATACCTCGTAATGACAAAGCAGAAAACAGAATTTTAGAATTTTTGCAAATTTATTAAATGGGTAAATCCAAAATATCACATTGACATAGATATTCAGACCCTTTACTCAGTACTTCAGTTGAAGCACCTTCGGCAGAGATTACAGCCTTGAGTTTCCTTGGGTATTATGCAACAAGATGTGTACACCTGCATTAGGGGATTTCCTGCAATTCTCCTCTGCAGCTCCTTTTAAGCTCTGTAAGGTTAGATGAGGTGAAAAGCTATTTTTAGGTCTCTCCAGAGATGTTCAAGTGGGTTCAGGTCAGGGCTCTGGCTGGGCCACTCAAGGACATTTAAATAGTTGTCCCTAAGCTACTCCTGCATTGTCTAGGCTTTGTGCTTTGGATCATTGTCCTGTTGGAAGGTGAACCTTCGGCTCAGTCTGAGGTCCTGAGCATGCTGGACCAGGTTTTCATTAAGGATACTTATGTACTTTACTTTGTTCTACTCAGCTTTCCCTTAGCCCTGACCAGTCTCCCTGTCCCTGCCGTAGAAAACACCCCCGCAGCATGATGGTGCCACCACCATGCTTCAACCCTGGGATAGTATTGGGCAGGTGATGAGCCTAGTTTCCTCCAGACATGATACTTAGAATTGAGGTCAATCTTGGTTTCATCAGACAAGAGGAGAGGATTCCATCTGGCCACTCTGCCACAACGCCCTGATCACTGGAGTGTTGCAGTTATGGTTGGCCTTCTGGAAGTATCTCCCATCTCTACACAGGATCTCTGGTGCACTCTCCCAGATGGATCATCGGGTTCTTAGTCACCTTCTCCCCCAATTGCTCAGTTTGGGTGTGCAGCCAGCTCTAGGAAAAGTACTGGTAGGGATTTAAGAATTATGGAGGCCACTTTGCTCTTGGGAACCTTCAGTGCAGCAGAATTTTTTTTGTAGAATTTCCTAGATCTGTGCCTTGACACAATCCTGTCTGTGAGCTCTCTAGGCAGTTTCTTTGACATCATGGCTTGCTATTTGCTCTGATGAATGAATTGTTAGCTGTAAGACCTTATATAGACAGGTGTTTGCATTTCGAAATCATGTCCAATCAATTAAATTTAACACAGTTGGATGCCAATCAAGTTGCAAAAACATCTCAAAGATGATCAAGAAAAATGGGAGGCACCTGAGTTTTTCAATTCAAAAAATTTCAGTTTTTCCTTTTTAATAAATTTGCAAAAAATTCTAAAATTCTGATTGCTTCATCATTATGAGGTATTGAGTGTATCGTGACCAGGGAAAAAATGAATTTAAGGCACTGTATCTGCATATCACTGCCAGAGCCTGTACTACATGTGTCAGCAGTGATGGAATGACTAGAAATGCTAGAATAATGGAAGGAGTTAATCAGAGCAGTTTTAATTTACTCGGTTGTAGGCTAGTCAGCCACTTGTGGAATATCCCTAACGCAGAGTACTCTCCCACAGTGCTCTGCCAGCTGTCACTCTCACACCTCAGCCTCATTAGTTTCACTCTCTCCCTTTCTCTCTTCTCTCATGTTTCCATGTAATGATGGAATGATTAGGCCAGATCAGGCTACATTTGGCTTAGCCAACCGTGACACACATGGACACATGCACCCACACATTGCTGCTCAAGAACACATTGGGTGAGATAGAGCAATACAATATGTTAAGGTAATGAGTATATTGGCCCGTTGAGCTTGTGGCTCTGAAAAAAGGGATTTGACCTTTTTGTTGAAAAAAAATCTATTCACAAAGTAAAAACACATCACACAATGAGGCAGCGCACTGACCGGACATGAAAACTGTGGGGCTCTTCACTGCCCAGCGCTGCTGAAAAGACATCTACGGTTACCAGAGAGAGTTGGCAGGTCCTCACATAAAAAACAAAGGGTATTGGTTGCGATTAGAGAGGTCAGAAATGCAACCGTAACCTTTGTTTTGGCAGGGAGGGAATTTTGGAGGAATATCAGGTTAGATTTAAATTTCAGGAATGAATACAATACATATAAGGTTCTCACAAGTTCTGTAAGAAAAATGTATGTGTATATGTTTTGCAGCCAGTTGCAGCAGCAGTTCATTGCTATGGTTGCTGATAACAGCACAGGCAGGGAGGACCCAAACGTAGACACACAGACAGGCTGATGCAGTCCAGTTGCTTTAAAGGAGAAAATAAGGCTTACAGGTAGACAGGCGGGCAGACAGGAAGGAAGGTAGAGACAACAGGTAACTAAATTCAGTTGCAGGCACATAGGAAAACACTGGGGAACATAAACAGATGAACCGACAAGATGCTGGTGTGAAGGAGTGCATTTATGTGCACACTAGTATCCTGGTTATGATCAGGCTTTTGGAGTATCCTGGTTGTGTTTTCCACACGTAAGCTGCTTATTTCAGTTTCAGAAACCTGAATAAGACCTAGGTTTTGAGAAACCTAGATATACTATCTAGTAGACTCCGATAGAAACCAGGATACTGTGGCATGTAAACATCTTATCAAGGTTTCTGAACCATTTCAGTCGTGGCTGAGAAGGTGAGAAATCAAGTGAAACCTGCAGGCCGACAATCAGAAACCTGGATACTGTTAGGATCATGTATACAGGGATATGAATAACCAAGTTTTTCATGTTCCATGTAAACACCATATCCTGAATATAATCAAAAACAGGATAAGTTTCAAAACCATACTAATGCACATATAAAAACACTCAATTGCATGTTTAAATACTGGCTTCAGTAATGAGGGAACTGGGAACAGGTGTGTGAGTGGGGAGGGAAGCTCAGGTGATTGAAGATGGGAAAGAGGTGAGCAGATGCATATGGGGAAAGGAAGAAAGTCCAGGGACATCTGGTGGACGGATTGAAAATGGCAGGTCTGGGGAGATGAAGGGAAAAACATGGGCTTGGAGAATGGTAAATGTACATGGTAAATTGTACATTTGACTGTACTTATATGGCACTTTTCTAGTCTTATCAACTACTCAAAGGGCTTTACACTACATGCTAAATTCACCCATTCGCACACACATTCATACACACACACTCACACATACTGATGGCACAGCCATCTGGGTTCAGTATCTTACCAAAGAAAACTTTGACATGTAGACTGGAGGACCTGGGGACGACCTGCTGTCCTTCTGAGCCACAGCCACCCCCAGAAGTGAGCAGCAGACTGTGACAGTTCATAAATTCAAACTAGGCTTAGTTTTCATTTAATGTCTTAAACAGAGATGTACGTATCACTAAGTTAATCAATTAATTATTTAATTAATTAAGTTTATTTACAAAGCACTCTTTTTAGAACAGACATCATTAAGTGCTTTACAAGAAAAGGCAAAAGCAAGACATATAATAAAGACACCCCATTAAGGGGCAGAGAAAAAATAAATGAAAAGGGAGAGAGTTGTAGTTTGGAAATTACAACTTTCAGTTTTGGACCCCTCCTTTAGTTTTAAGTCTAAGATGAGGAAAAGTCAACAAGCCCTGATCAGAGGACCTCAGAGATCTACTTGTGATATCAGGCTGCAGTAGCTTTCTAATGCAGGTCCAGTGCCTGATATATGATTTTACAATGTGGTCAGGCTTAAAGGAGATGTAAAATTGAATAATCTCTGGATAGAAGTGATACACCTTTAAAACTACAAAACAGGACACAGGACAGAACCTTGGGACACAGCACAAGCTGTTACAAGTTTTCTACTAACTGCCAGGTATAAATTTTGACTGAACCAACCAACAAAGCAGCTTGCTGCAAATATGTATGGTTCATGAAGTGTGTGGACTATTTCTTGGCCAGTCTCTTCCTTGAGTCTTCATGGTGTCTGGCATCTTAACGGTGATGATGAGACTCCAAGAAGTTGAGAAAGAAATGCTAAGAAAGAATCTAGTACATAAACTCCTGTAAAACCACATGCCCTTTTTACACTTGTTTTTTGTACATTTCTCAGTTTCCAATGTTTGCTGAGCTGTCTGCTCTATTTTTACACTAATTACACAAATTAAGGACACTAGTTAGAGTCGTATCAATAGTCTTATCGCTAACTCTCAGCAAGAAAGTGACTGAGAATATTTTTCAGAATGCCAGTCTAGAAGAGGTCAAATGACTGGAGATGGGGCTTGGTGAGTAACTACAAGAAAATTTTGAAGGACAAAAAGCAAAATGGAAAAACGAGGACAAGCCAAAAGTAAAGTTAAACAGAGACAGAACTGTAAAGAATTCAGGTACCAGACGTGCCAAAGTGCAAAATGTGCCAGGAGATCGCTCTGTCAAGTGTAGGATGTAGTTCTTTTTATCAACTGGATATTCGTGCGGAGTTGCAACTTTCCTCCGATGAGCCTCCTTCTTCTTTGTTTGAAGAGACAGGGGGAATGTATGTATGTAAGAGACTATTACATAGAGTATGAAGAAAATCATATAGTAATAATCAGAGTGCAGTAGGGAGATTATTCAGAATGGTATAAGACAAGTTAACTATCAAAATGATCTTCAATACTGTCTTCAATAGAGTAACAAAGGTTAACAAACACTAATTTTATTAATAATCTAATGAAGTAATGTCGTAGGCATACAGCTATAATTTACGACTGAAGTCAAGCACCTTTATATCAGAGTGAGAAAGAGAGAAAGAGGGGGCGAGTATCTGTATGGATGTGTGTATATGTGTGTGTAGTGCAGAGACAGAAAGAGGGAGAGAGAGAGAGAGAGAGGAAAAGACTGCTGATCAATTATGTGTTTGTTTCTGTTTATTTTCTTAGTGAAACATCATTTTGAATATTGAATACATTATTTTATCTTCTGTTCCAAGGACATTTGTATATCGTCTTGTCCCTTTTTAAAGTTCAACAGCTGGGTGATCACAAGGTGATAATTAAAGTTCACGTCCTGCCGTTAATTGTAGTATCAGATAAAAACGTCAGTCGATCCAGGTTGAAGAAGGTAGTGCCAGGTGGGGCATATGTTACTTCTGAAACCTTTTTTATAGGGTGAGAAGTTCATTTGAAAAGTCCTGAGCATGTTAAGAGTTTATTGCAAAAAGGTGATAATGTCACTTAGTGGGTCCAGAAAGTCTGCAAAACCTTAATCAAAACTCACTGTTTGTCTCAAAGTGGTATTAATGATGAAAAGGAGGTTTTGAATAATAGCAAACCAATACATTATATTTCTTGTATTTCTTCAAATGTTCTGTTTTTGAAGTCCTGTAGAGTGCCTCTACTCACATGATTTTCATAGTCTTTGTAGGTTTTTGCATTCAACTAGAAGAAAGTTATACAAGGGGAACCCTTTGTTTGATGTATTTTATCAGTATGAATATGTGATTAAAGTACACTGAATATATGCTTTGGCTGAATCCACAATGTGAATAAAGCCATGGCAGCAGTGGATTGTAGTCAGTATGACTGTTGCCACTGTTGGTCCTTTTTGGTCAGTGCTTTGTTAGACCACACATATCAAATCAGGAAGCCACGCAGGACCCTGGAGTAGGCTGTAAAGTGTATTTCCATACAACAGTCAGACGAATATGTGCACTTTGTTTTGATTGCACAAATAAAACTGGTTGGAACCATTGTGTCAGTTTAAGAGAATGGACCAAACCCAATCAGATTATCGACTGGGAAGAGGTCAAACTCAGGAAGACATCCACATTTGAAAGAATGAAGAAATAGTCCATTTGTTGGGGACTGTTTTCAGCGGCAGATTAATCCACATTTGGTGCTCAGGGAGTATTTGAGGCAGCAGGATGGTGTATGTTGGGATTGACCTCAATCTAGTCTGACACAACTGCTTCAGGCTGCAACCACCCCGAACTTAATCCCAGCTGCAGAGTACAGCAGTATCAGACTTCACTTGAACTTGGAGAAAATATGATAGCATCAGTTGTCTTCAAACAGAGTCTAGTGCTAATCACATTGTCTGAGCCTCAAATTATCCTTCTATTGCTGCCTCCTCTCTTCTTTTCCTACATCCACTTTTCTCTTATTCTGTTTAATGCCTCCTTCTCTTTATCTCTCTCTTTTCTGTGTGTTTAGTTTATAATGATATCTTGGTCTCTGGGCGTGGAGACTCCTTCTTCATCCGGACCCACTTTGAGTATGAGAAGGAGACTCCTCAGAGTTTGGCATTCAGCCGAGGGGACATCTTTAAGGTGGTGGATACTCTGTATGATGGCAAGCTTGGCAACTGGTTGGCAATCCGTGTTGGCAAAGACAAACAGCTGCTGGGGAAGGGCATCATCCCCAACAAGAGCAGGTAGGGCCATCAGCTGTTCCATTTTAAGGAACTTACGAAGCCTATGAAGGTATATCCTTAAGAGGGTTGAAGGCCTAAGTATGATTCAGAGTTGTTGGAGAGAGATATGGGAGGCAGTGGAGTGGAGCCAGGAGACTATAACACTAGGCTTTTCACCCTTTCTTTGAATGTGGGCATTTAAAACAAGTAGAAACACTTAAGACGTGGCCAGACAACATGTTGTACAAATTAGTTCATTCAAAGCACACTGAGGCCTTGAGGGATGGAAAAATAAATTGTTCTTCCTCCCGAGATATGGAGGTCTACAAAAGATTAACAATACCATCATCACCAGTTCCCATCCCTAGCCTCACAGAGACCAGGGGCTGTAATTACATGCTGATGCCCAGCAAAAATCACAGTGAGTTTTTTTCTAAAACATGGCTATTCAAATTTCCGTAGTAAAGATCCATCCATGAATTTCAGATGAGGTCAGAGGTACAGAAGAGTGCCTGTAAAAATGCATGAACATTATACATTCAAACCCCCATAATATAATTTACTGTAACTGAAACTACACACATTCAACAAGGCAGCAAGCTGGCATGACTTAGTGATTAGGTATGGAGCATGAAAGGTGACAGATTTTGGAGTTTGGAATCCATGTGTTCGTTGGTGAAGCAACTAATGCAACAGTTCACAGATTTAGCACTGGACTGCCTGTGTAAATGGTATATTTCTCTTTTTTTTCATTTTTCCATGGAAAAATACAACATTTATTGTTATGTCAGATAAAATTGTTGATTATATTTCAGGTGTTTACTTCCTTACTACCAATCCTGTTTCCACACAGCAGTGTTGCTATGTGCTTTGATAAATCAATGCTCAGAGTTCAGCTGCTACCACCTGGTCTGCAGTCAGTCAGTCTTCCACTAAGAGTTACAGTCCAGAGCGATGCAAGGTCACAATGAACCATAATGTATCACTCCTGATAAGGATGGAAATAAAAAAGTAATCTTGCTTAAAATATTAAAGAAGTGTGTCATCTTTAACTGTATGCCTTTTGGAAGTCAGGCCATCTTTTACTCGTTTAGGTATTCACAGCAACAGAAATTTTGACCAGGGATATCCAAACTTTTTCATGCCACTTTATTTGATAATGGATGGATTAGACATTAGACAGGTGTATTTGTCCTCCCTATCAGAGCAGAGCAGATGGCCAGTGTCCAGAGCTCTCATAAAGCTGTTGTGGGTGATCGAGCTGACTTCTGGCGGTTGCGAGGCCAGCGTTCTGTGAAGAGGAAGGACTTGAGGAAGAGCAGAGTAAACCTGAGCAGTCAGACCCTGGCCACCCGCTTTCCAGCATATGAACGAGTGGTGCTCCGTGAGGGTGGGTGAAAAAACTCCTTTGAATTGATTCACTATGTCTGTGTTTATGAAAATACTGGAAAAGTCTTTGAGTATTTGATTTGTTGTGCATTTTTTCATTTTTTCCCCTCATCAGTCTGCACTCAATACATTATAATGACAAAGCGAAAACTGATTTTTTTTTAAATTTTTTACAAATTTATTTAAAAGGAAAAACTGAAATATCAAATTGACATAAGCATTCAGACCCTTTTATGAATTTTTTGAACTGAAATAGCTCAGATGCCTCCCATTTCTTTTGATCATCTTTGAGATGTTTCTATGCCTTGATGGAGTCCACCTAGTGGTAAATCAAATTTATTGGACATGATTTGGAAATGTACTTTATAAGTTCTCATACCTAACAATGCATATCGGGGCAAAAACCAAGCCATTACTTCAAGGGAACTGCCTGCAGATCTCAGAGGCAGGTTTGTGTCAGAGCACAGATCTGGGGAAGGCTACAAAATATTTCTGCTGCATTGAAGGTTCCCAAGAGCACAATGGCCTCCGTAATTCTTAAATGAAGAAGTTTGCTGCTAATGTCTTGGTGCCAGATATCACAGGGTATCCTCAGGGGTCTTGTAAAATCCACGGCGCTGTATGTTGGAGATGCTGATGAACCGAGGCATCACTTTCTCTTGTATTTTGTTTTTTCTTGTCCTTTGTGATTAATGCTTAAAGGAGAGTTAATGTTTTTTTTAGGGTACTCAAAAAACAGATTCAGTCTGATCCAGTTTTGGACAGTTTCTGAGGAAATTTTCCACAAAGCCACTAACATGCATTAAAGCATGGTCACAGTCAAAACATTATATTTTTAGATTGGAAATGATCAGATATTTTTTCTCTTGATTTATGAAATTTGAAAATTTGATTGCTCTGCATGTTTGTATGTGCTGCGTAATCTAACACTATTATTCCAGATATTCTTTTGCAAGTCAGTAACTTTTTTAGTTCCTCATATATGAATGTTTTAAGACTTCTGTATGATATACTGGCATGGCTAATGTTATCATCCGATTTTAGCTATTCACAGGTATATTGTATAGGCAAAATGTTGGCCTATAAGTAACAAGAAAAGTCAGCACAGAAAAGTCAGAGATATGTTTGAGGTAATTTAAAAACTCTGTCAGCTTAAAAAATCTAGTATTGGTCAGGTTCTATTAAAGACCACTTGATTATTAAAAGTTTGTCATTGCAGCTGGTTTCCGGCGTCCTGTGGTTCTGTTCGGCCCAATCGCTGATGCTGCTAATGAGAGACTGGCCTCTGAGATGCCTGAACTATTTGTTATTGCTAGTAAGTCTCTGCCAGCCACTTTCTGTCCGTGTGTTTGTGTGAGAAAGTCTTTCTTCCTATGTGAACAGAGTATTGCATGTAAATTAATCTTCCTTTGTTTCTGTGTTCTTATGTTAGAAACCGAGCCAAAAGACGCCGGCTCTGAGAAGTCCTCAGGTGTGGTTCGTCTGAACACCATCCGACAAATCATCGAGCAGGTCTCCAATCTCACGTGCACACACGTGCACACACACACACATACACACATGCAAAATATAATTTAATCAAATGTTGTGTTCCAATACCTTCATTTTGGGGAAAGAACTATTAAATTTTATCAATCTGTATTCATGAAATGGTATATTTAAAGGATTTTGTGAACCAACTACCTACAGTACATACTATAACCAAGCCCTGGGAAACTGTGATCTGTGTTTCATGAGTGGTTTAATTTGACAATTTATTTATATAGTGCCAAATCATAATATAAGTTATCTCAGGACACTATTCATATAGAGCCGGTCTAGACCGTACTCTTTATAATATTATTTACAGAGATCCAACAATCCCCAATGAGCAACCACTTGGCGACATTGGTGAGGAAACTCCCTTTTAACAGGTAGAAACCTTGAAGAGAAATGAGCTCTATGTAGGCGGCCATCTGCCTCGATTGGTTGGGATGAGAGGGGGGGGGGGGCAGAGAGAGAGAGGGGGGGGGGGGGGGGCAGAAAGAGAGAGAGAGAGAGAGAGAGAGGGGAGGGGGGGGGGAGAAAGAGAGAGAGCAGGAGGAAAGAAAACATAGCAAAATGCAAGTTCCCGATAGAGATGTATAGTAATAATAAGAATGAATAGACCTGCAGGCAGGTATTAACGGGGTCAATGCGCCCCCATGCAATTTGCACATGGTGGTCCATTGAGGCGATTTATGTTGGATTTACAGGCCCACAGGCACAATGCAAGTCAAAGGTTGATAGCAGCACAGAGACTGGAAAACATTCCACCAAGGTTGGAGTGTTTCTGAGGGGAATTCCAGTGGTGTGTTCCAGAAAGCGTGGTTAACCTAGCCTGGCTTAAAACCTGGACTTGAAGTTGAGTAAACCTGTTGCGACTTACCCCAAGTTGTATGTGAGCCGACAATCATGAGGGTCCTTAGATGTTACATGCAACAATTTATGAGGATTGGACTTAAACCTTAGATGAGTTTGAAAAAGCAGGTTTTTCATATTATTCAACTTTGTGCAAAAGTGGTACTTAGTGGCCAATATGCATCAAATTTTGTACAAGTTTAATGTTTATCAGACAGACCTATGTAAAGATACAAAATCACTTCCTTTGTATGAGTACATGTTTTACCTTTATAAGTTTTGCATTTTTTTGAGTATCAAAATTCTTTTAATAACTTGTCTATGAGACTACATAGATGACACGTGCCAATTTTCATGCAGATAGCACTTAGAACCTAAGAGTAATTTGGAAAAACAATTTTAGCATATTTCATGATTTTGTGGTGAACACCGCTGTTCACCACAAAATCATGAAAAGCTCTGCATGCTAGTGAAGTGGCTGACATACCTATGCCGTTACAGCGACATTATGCAGCAATTTGGACAGCGACCATTACCAGTCTTGTGCATAGGAACAAACTGCATGCTGGATTTCATCTACGATGCTCACCATTGCAGAATTACAGAGTGGAAGAACAATACACTAAACCCAGTCAAACATATGCTGACTACATACACCAGATGGGTGCCCCACTGGACAACTGCTTTGTCTTCATAGTTGGCACAGTAAGACCTATTGCTAGACCATGAATGAACCAGTGAGTGATGTACAGTGGCCACAAAAGAGTGCAAATCTTAAAATTCCAGGCAGTTGCCATTCCAAATGGCTTAATTGCCAATCTAAATGGTTCAGTGGGTAAGTTACACATAATCAGGACTCATGTGACATAAAGTTACATTTGAAAAATGCAAATTTAGGGCTACTCCTAATGCTGAGTTTGATTTAATAAATAACGCTGATTTTGTATTGAAGAGGGAAGGAAATGTGATTTTGGGCTGTTAGCAGTCTCTGGATTACTACCTGTAATGGAACAGCATACAGTGTCCCATGCTGGCCATCCATTGTGCTTATATGGAGATCCTGCATTTGCACTGAATGCTCACCTCCAGGGCCCATTCAGAAATATTATTCTTGCTCCCCAGATGATGGCATTCAACAAATGTTTGAGTGAAGTGAGATTGTCTATAGAGTGGTTGTTTGGGGGCATTGCATATTACTTTAAGTTCATGGACTTTAAGAAAAATTTCAAATTGGGTTGAGCAACGTAGATAAACTCTACCTTGTTAAGAAATGCACCCACTTGCCTGTATGGCAATCAGACAACAAAATTTTTCAAACTGGATCCTACACACATTCGGGACTATTTTTAATGAGTTATTTACTCTCTGTTGAGTGCATAGGTTGTGGCTACCAAGTGCTGCACAGCTGTAACATTAACCCACAAATGAATTGAAACAAATTACTAAATTCTATTCTAACCTTAAACATTTTTATGTTGTTACTGGCAAGATACATAATACAGAACATTATTGTATGTATTAGAGTTAATGGAGACATTATATACTAGCAAAAGAGTATAACGATTTCACATCAATGAAAAGGAAACAATGTCCATACATGTATTGTATTTTGTTTTATTATTAAATATTGGACATAAAATATTAAAACATTCAACATCTCATCTCATCTCAACTTTCCTTGACAAGTTTTCCAATTACAGCAAGCATGCATGCCCTCGCTGCTGCTGCTGCAGAAGTAGCATTACCCGGGCAGCCTGCATTTGGGTGTGCTGTTGCTGCATAATTCTGTTACTTTCATGGATGTCCTACTACTCCCCTCGTCTTTACTAATTTTCTTCTTATATTTATCCTGGATCAGGGCAAACCTCTCCCTCACAGACCTTTGTGAAACTTTAAATTGAAGGTACAAGGAACTGTTCAAGGCATCTGCAATAGTAGACCAGGCCTTCCCCTTGTCCAAACTCCCTTTCTTGTACTTGAAAGGCTCCAACACTAGGATTTCTTTAGCGAGCGTATCATTGTGCCTTTCTGTCTACTCTAAGGGGGCTCAGATACATATGGGCATACATACTAGTTAGCCGAGCCTCAATGTATGGCCAGCTACATAGTTTTGGACATAAATTAGGCTAAAGTTAAGATACCCGTCCTGTTAAATAATTCCCTAATACAAATCAAAAGTATTGAGAATAGCCAGTGGTGTGAAGTAACTAAGTACATTTGCTCAAGTATTGTAGTTGTACAGTTTTGATTTACTTGTACTTTACTTGAGTAATTACATTTTATGATACTTTATAATTCTACTCAGCTACGTTTCAGAAGGAAATATTGCAATTGTTACTCCACCACATTTATTTGATAAATTGAGTTACTAGTTACTTTACAGATTTAGATTATTATAGCAAAATGTTATCAATAAAAAAGAGCTACACAACAGTCTATAAAGCAATTCAAATTAGCCCCAACTCTACCAGCTCCAAAATTAAAATCAAACATGCATTTATTAATTATAGATTATAATCCACAAATATACATTATTCTAAAATGAGTCATTCTGCATAACAAGTACTTTTACTTTTGGTACTTTAAGTATATATTGATATTAGTACTTTTGGACTTTTACTTGAATAATACAGAGTATTTCTGCATTGTGGTATTGTTGCTTTTACTTGAGTAAATGATGTGAGTACTTCTTCTATCCCTGAGAATAGCCTATTTGTTACCTACAATGAGTAAGTAATTTGTGAATTATCAACAGAACGGTGAGTGACTCAAAGAAAAATTGCAAATCCAAATCTTGCTACTTATTGTGGTCGCCTAGCATCATCTTGAGGGCTGCTGGCAATGGATGAGATTTCTAATAACAAACTGGAAAATCTGTCAAATTAGCTGGTATCTTTAACAAATATACTCATAATCCAAAGGACAACTAACAGTATAATAAATGGAATGACAGTATCAAATATGATACAAACGCACAATTGCCTGCTAAATCTTTCATCTATTGCCGGGTATGGCAAAAAGGCTTACATATTGCCTAAACGAGGCATATATATGGTGAGTAGAATTGGTCCAAGCACAGAACCTTGAGGAACCTCCGTGTCTAACCTTTGCGTACATGGAGGATTCATTATTAATGTGTACAAGCTGAAATCGATCTGATTAATAGGAATTAATACAGCTCTAGTGCGGTTCCTTTAATGCCAATTAAATGTTCCAGTTTCTGTAATAGGATGTGATGGTCAATGGTGTCAAAAGCAGCACTAAGACCCTGTTCATACCTGGCATTAACATGTGTCTTGGGTGAGCTGATCAGAAGAAGACAGCTGTAAGTATGTCAGTTTACATTGCATTATATTGTGTCTCCACATGCGTCTCGAGTGACCACTTTTAATCGGATCTCACTCTGTATGCAAATAAACATGTACATCAGTTCTGTTTGCAAAGACCAAGTGTGTTGTTGTTTTTAACGGGCTAGAGGCTGCAATGTACTTCCCATGCCTAGTCTGCCGGAAATTAAAAGAAGAAGAAGAAATCAAAACAATACAGACTGGGTCTATTCCTTGTTGTCTTCGAGACCAAATCATCCAAGATGTTTGAAACTCGTAATAATCTCTATGGGCTTTTTGAAATTTTCAGACATCGTTGACAGAACCAGTTTATTTGTTTGACTTGCATTTGTTTGCAAATGAGTGTGGACATGTGTTTACGCAGAGGAGGTCAGTTGAGTAGGCAGTCCTTCAATGTGGCCCAGTACACATTCACATACACACTAATGTGTCTACACAAGAATGTGGCCATATGCAGCCCAGATCACCCCGCATGTGGTCTGAGCAATCAGATCTAAGTGCGTCCTGAATGGGTCTTAGGTACATTCACACCTGTACTTCTGATCAGATCACCCAAGATGCATGTTAATGCAAGGTATGAACAGGGCCTAAGATCTGACAAGAGACAAGTCCTTTGTCCGATGCAATTAGAAGGTCATTTGTGACTTTCAACCAGTGCTGTCTCTGTACTCCAATGCACTCTAAATGTTGACTGTAAATCCTCAAATAAACTATTATGTAGAAAATCACACAACTGACTGGTTGCTTTCTGAAGGACCTTAGAAAGGAAGAGAAAGTTAGATATATTCTCTTGAAGACAGATTAATCATATATAGTAAAGAAGTGCTAACTAAGGGTGAAACTTCCTTAAGCAGCCTAGTTGGGATTGGGTCAAAGAGACAGGTTGATGGTTTAGCTGAAGAAATCGTTGAGGTTAGTTGAAGAATGGGAGAAAAATTGTCCTAATACACTGTATATCAGGTCTTAACAGTTGTTTTTAAGGTTCATGTGTTTGAAGATAAATCAGTGCTGAGGGCATGAGGTGATAAATTTTGTTTCTAATAGTTAGAGTTTTATAATTAAAGAAGCTCATGAAGTCATCACTACTGAGAGCTGTAGGAATACTGGGATCAATAGAGCTATGACTCTCTGTCAGCCTGACTACAGTGCTCAAATGAAGCCTAGGGTTGTTTTTATTTCCCTCTATTCATGATGAGAAATAGGCTGCTCTGGCATTACAGAGGGCCTTCCTATAGATATTTAAGACTGACTAAGCAGGATCCTTCAAATTTGATGGAATGTCATATCCTTTCAAGTTTTCGCGTAGTTTGCTTTAATTTGCGGGTTTGAGAGTTAAACCATGGAGCTAACCTTTTTTGTGTTGTCTTCTTTTTTAGGGGGGCAATGGAGTTGAGTGTAATTTGCACTGAGCCTGCTAAACTATCGACAAGATTATCAATTTGGGAGGGACTAAAGTTAGCATAGGAGTCCTCTGTTATATTGAGACTTGGCATTGAATTAAGTGCTGATAGAATCACTTCCTTAAATTTACCTACAGCACTATCAGATAGAAGTCTAGTAAAGGCATTTTTGCATAATGGCGTGTAATCGAGTAATGCAAATTCAAAAGTAATTAAATAGTGGTCTGATAAATGAGAATTCCGTGGAAAACTAATAAATGTTCACTTTCGATGCCGTATACCAGAACAAGGTCGAGGGTGTAGTTAAAACATTGTGTGGGTTTATTTACACTCTGAGAGAAGCCATTTGAGTATAATAATGAGATAAACTCAGTGCTAAGGACTAAACTTGATTAAAAACTCTGAGGATTCAGATGATAATTCAGAGTACAGGCCAGCAGCATGGTACACTATAACAAATAGAAGTCCACCTCCTCGGCCGGTGCCTCGAAGGGATGTTACTATTAATATGATGGGGGGGGGGGATGATTCATATAAACTAAGATATTCTTCATGACATGGTCAGGTTTCAGTAAGACAAAATATATGATAATCTGATGTAATAAACTAGTAAACTAGATCGTTTACTAATACAGCTTTAGATGACAGGCATCTAATGTCCACATTTAATTCTCATATTTCCTTAGCCCATTTTGTTGTATTAGGGGTGGTGTTAATTTTTTATTAGGTTTTTATGAATATCTTAAAAATATCTGTTTACTTTTGATTTGATTAATTAGGTTGTCGGGGGCAGATACAGTCTGTGTTGGGTTTTGGGTAGGTGATTGCTCTAATGGAAGTGCAGTGAAGCTTGTAGGACTACAGCTCTGCCTCCTGGTCACAACTCTGGGTTGTCATGGTATTGGTCTACTAATAAATTGGTCAGATTTCTAGATATGAGAGCTGCTTCACCCAAAGAGGGATGAATGCCATCTCTCCTAATCAGACCAGGCCTTTCCCAGAGAGTCTTCCAGTTATCTACAAAGCCCATGTCATCTGTTGGACACCAGCGGTTGAATGATGACATGCGGCTATACATGTCATCACTAGTCAGATTTGGTGGGGTCCCAGAAAAAACTATGGAATCTGACATTGTCTTTGCGTATATACATCTCAACTAAACATTAATTTTAGTGACCTGTGATTGGTGGAATCAGGTGTTGTTACTGCTGATGTGAATAACAATCTTACTATATTAATAATAATCTTACTATACTTACACTTATCCTTAGCCAGCAGTTGTAAATAGTCACCCACTCTGGCCCCATGAATTAAATGAACTATGGTCGCTGGTTTCCCTCACTTAACGTTTCTCAAGATAGAGGTGCCATTAATCAGAATTGGTTTCTTATTGGGTGTGTTGTTGGAGAGAACCTTTTCGAAACATGAACTGGTTGGTGGTGAACTTTGGGCTTCTGCTCAGGGCTACGCTTCTTGCTATAGACAGTCATCCAGCCGCCCTGGCTTCCTGGCTGCAACACTTGGAATATACCCCAGACCTTTTATCTGCTTAATTTGTTATTAAATAATGAGGGAACAGGCCACGCCTGGCCATGAAATTGATTGTCAGTCAATTGTCCAATTACTTTTGAGCCTCTGAAAATGAGGGACTATGTATAAAAATTACGGTAATTCCTAAATGTTTAGTGCATATTCTTGATGGCTTCGTTTCAGATCCATTGTGGTGTTGTTCAGAAGCTAAATTACGAAAATTGTGTCACTGTCAAATTATCTAACTGTAAATGCCTTCACCCAAGTATATTTTTTATTATTTATTTCCATCAGCATTGTATTAAGTGTTAAAGAAAACCACAGCATCTGCATCTGGCTTCAGATTTGAGGTGTTGAGGTTCCAAGATCCCAGCAGTAGCCGTGCATGATAAACACATTTTTTTTAAAAGGAAGTGATAAGTTCCTGTGAGGAACAAAGTGAATCTAAGTATAAACTGATTTTACTTGGTTTTCAAACATGTAATCCAGTAATAGAACACGTGTGTTACATGTACAGGCTCATACACATTATACTTAAAGCCACACTACGTGGGCTCCAAGCAGTTGGTATGTAAAAGATATTGATGTGGTTAAAGGAAGCACATTAAAGAATTTAAAGTTACCTTAGGGATGCCTCATCCCCTGATCTGAAGGCAGCATCTCTTGTTAAACATCATTTAGTTTATTACTCCAGTGAAAATTTGCCAACATGGCAACGTGGGTACTTACCTCATTGTAAATTGGTTTCTCTCTTCATTCCTTGAAATCCACTCTCTTCTAGGGTATTTTTCCCAACTTTTTTAGCTGTAATCTCTGGTGTTGACTTGCCCATTCACTCTTCTATTCAGTCAGTCAGTGATATTTAGCCTTCAGCTGTCTTGTGTTTATGGGAAAAGGTGTTTGTTACAAGGTCGCTAAAAACAAAAATAACATTGTTTTTATTATTTTTTGTTTATTAAATGAACATCCCTGTTTAGACAAAATAAATTTGTCTAAACAGCATGACATACTGTTGAGTAAGGTTATTTTCCACAGCTGGATTTTTAGTGATTTGTGTGATTTTGAATGAGCTTTTTCTACTTCTTTCGGGACCTATAAGTTCTAGTTTCATTTTTGTTTTTCTTTTTAAAGTGAGCCTGTGTAAACTTTTCTGAACAGTGGCTACTGTGGCCTGTAGTGACAATTATGGGATAATAATAAATGCTAAAAAATTTAATTTAACAGTAGTACAAGTAGAAAAGGGTCATAAAAATAATGACTGATGAATCACAGTAAATCATTGCACCTACACAGCAAGCATTATGATATCTAAAATTAAGCCACTATCCACCATAAGCTTCTGGTCATACTAGACCATCTAAGGCTGTAGCAGGAAAACTTCTGAGCAATTTTCATTTGTATGAAAACCATACATTTTTTACCTGTTGACTGTATGACACGTCCTTTAAAAAGAACACAACCTGTTTTAAGATGTGCTCTGATAAAGTCTTCATGCTGGAACATGTCAGCACAATTGTCAGGCCATTAGTTGTAAATAAAATCACCAAAATTATCAAGGCAGAAAGTGACTCTTACTTTTTTTAGTACCATTTCAGTGTCACCTTTTCCAGCTAAATTTTTGGATAAAACTGGTCCACAGCTGGTATGGTGCGACCTCCATTAACAGTCTTCAGCATTACTTCATGTTCCCTTTCTTTACACCACGCAGGACAAGCACGCCCTGCTGGATGTGACACCCAAGGCAGTGGACACTCTGAACTACACTCAATGGTACCCCATTGTCATCTTCTTCACCCCAGACAGCAAGCATGGTATCAAGGCCATGAGGCAGAGGATCATCCCCAGCTCCAACCGCAGCGCCAGCAAACTCTATGAACAAGCCTTCAAACTGAGGAAGACCTGCTCTCACTTATTCACTGGTACAGTCAACACACATTCAGTCAGGTTTAATGTACAATAACACTGTACAGTAGCTGTATATCTACGATAATTGAAGTGTACATGCTGAGGTTGGACGGTTTTCTCATCCAGCCACCATTGATCTGAACTCAGCCAACGACGCCTGGTATGGCAGCGTCAAAGACTCCATCAGAGCGCAGCAGATGCAGGCTGTCTGGGTTTCTGATGGCAAGGTAAACACACACACACACACACACACAAACACACACACAGAGTCATGTTTCCATTGCTTCAGAGGGCATTACATTGACTTACATTAATCTCTGGGAGACTTAACCTAACCTTCACCTAAACCTAACATTACCTTAACCTTAAAACAAGCCTTCACCCTAAAATTTAATGATTTATGTTATGGGGATGTGCTTTTTGTCCACAAAAGGAAATCAAGTCCCCGCAGTGTGACTGTGTAAACAGATTTATGTCCCCACAACATGAGTAATACAAGCCCATACACAAACAAACACACACACACGTCCCAAAAATAGAGATATTATCGAAACCTCTTATTTGAAAGGGCAAAAGAGTGAGCCAGCAATGTCAGTTAAAATCATTCACTGCATGCATGCACGACAATGGTCAGTACAGTAGGTCAAAGTTTAATGTACTGTACTGAGGGACATACTGTAATTCTAATGGACATTTATAAAACAATTTTGGTATCAATGTTTACAGTTCCTGACTTTTGCTCCCAAATATAATGTTAAACCATACTGTAGGTTTAACTGTATATTTAAATTCTGTCTGATGACATGTGTGGTTGCCCTGTTCACTTTGTTGTAAGGCAAAGTAGTTTTTTGTACATTTCATTAAAAGCTAACTCAAAGTGTAAAGCCATGTCTCAGTTTATATAATCATGTGTTTCAATTACTTGTACTTCACAGCTTCAGTCCACAAATATCAGTATGAGCAATGCCATCTACACAGGTGTCCAGTTTATTAGGTCCACCTAGCAAAAACTAAGCCAGTCTAATCCAACAGTCATGCAATAGATCCTTGAAACTGTTTCAGAGAGGTTTTGATTTGACTGAATGATCATTTTGGAGGCTGCAGTTTATGGTGTATTTAAACTATATGTTATACAGAGAGGTGTTTCTATTATTTTGTCCACCCCTTTTTTATCAGTGAGGGATGGCAAAATAATACAAAAACCCGCCTGAAACAGTTTCAACACAAACTACACCTTAGAACCTTCTTGAAGATAGGATTTATTGCAGGACTGTTGTATTAGACTGCATTAGTTTTATCTAGGTGTACCCACTAAACTGGGCACTGAGTGTACATCATAGTTTATTCTTATTCCATTTCATTAGACTGTAGTGGACTGACTGCCCTCCGTGTCACCTTGATAGCAGCCACCTGTGTGTGCACTCTGAGAATGCTCACCATGTGTCTTTCTACTTCCTACCAGTAGTGCTCTACAGCTTGGCCTTTGTTTGTCTTTCTTTCTTCTCTTTTGTTGTTGTGCTATCCGTCTGTCCATCCTTCCTTCCTGTACACCCAAGATCCACCATGTGTCTCTTCTAGCTGGAGGGAGTAGAGAATGATCTGGAATGCCAGGATGTGGAGCGTCTGTCCTTCCTGTCCGCCATGTCTGCTGACTACCTCAGCATGGACAGCCGGCTGACCTCCGACCTGGATGATACCGCCGACGAGGGGGGGACCTGCACTGACAATGAGCCTGATTTGGAGACAATACACATCTCTGCCATCAGTCGCTCATCTGAACCTGTCACTGCTGAAGAGGTCAGAGTCTCACACACACATACACACACACACACACACACACACACATTCAATGCTGCTCCATGTACTGATCCGCTACAGCAGCAACCTCTCTTTTTTACAAAATGCCTTTTATCACAGACTAAAGCAATGATTATGAAAAAAAATCTTTCTTATTTAAATGTTGGGGATTTTAGAATTTTTTTTATCTTTATTATTGAAAACAGTTCATAAATATTTTTTATTGACCCCTGGGCAGTAGTGGAAAGTAGCTAAGTATATTTACTCAAGTATTGTTGAGCAATTTTTAAGGTACTTGTACTTCATGTAAGTCAGTATGTTTGAAATGAAGTAGTTTGTATTAAGTGTCATCCAAACACATCTAAAGGCAGTTTTTACCTGTTATAACCTTCCCATCACAGAGAGGGGTGAAACACAATAAATGATACAGCTGGGATTAACGCTGCACACTTTCACACAGTTTCTCCTCAAAGATTTTACTTCATCATGTTGCACTTGGAACACAAAAGTGTCATGCTTTGTATGTATAAAAATTCATCTGCAAAGTAAGTAGTAACTATGTGTGTGAGATAAATGTATTTGAATAAAAAGTACAATATGTCCCTTTTTAAATATAGTAAATGAGTTGAACACTAAAAGTTTGTAACTATAAATATAGCAAAAGTGTATGTAATAGAAGACAAGTTTATAAGTAAACGACCCTTCAACAACAATGCAATTCAAAGTTCTTTAAATAAAACAGGAATGCATTTAGACAAGATTGAAATGAAACACAAGGCAATCTAAAAAATACATAAATAGGATTTAAAAGAAAAGATTTAAAAGAAAATAGAATAAAGAAAAAAAATTATTGAATTAAACTGAACAAACAAACAGAATAAACAGAATTTAAAGTTAACAGTGCCGTGCAAGATATGAATAAATAAAACTTTCTTCATAGCCTTAATTTAAAAGACCTGAGACTGGAGCAGACCTTGTGTTTTCTGGGAGTTTGATCACTGCTTCTCCATGTTTAGTTTTGCCCCATAGGTACAGTAAGCAGATTTGTCCCAGACCATTTGAGAGGTCTGGATGGCAATAGATAGCAGCAGATCAGAAATGTATTTCAGCCCTAAACTAATCAGTTCTTTATAAACCAACAGTCTTGTTTTATAAATTAATTGTTTGACACAGAGGAGGTCAGTGCAAATACTTGAGAACTGGGCTGATGTAATCCATATGTCAATGTCAATTTCACGGACATGTCAGATTTATGCTCTCATAAACATACACGTTTTTTGTCCACCCCCATGTACAGACATGATGGGGGGGGGGGGAGTCAATCAGAGATATACATTGCAGACACTGTTTAAACAATACATTTCAATAGGATCACTTTTAAATATTTTTGGAAAATCAAAACTTAAATTCACTCTACCATCAAGATAAGCTTCCCCGTCAGGGCGCCGGCACTCAGGCAATATAACTTGTCATTTACATTGATATTTCTGGGATTACACTGCTGACAAACAGACCAAAGTCAGGTTAATTTAAGTGCATCTTAAAGTGCACACCCACCCCTGTCATTGTCCTGCCCACTGACCTGTCCTGTGTACTATATGGAGGGGTATAATGTGTGTGTGTGTGTGTGTGTGTGTGTGTGTGTGTGTGTGTGTGTGTGTGTGTGTGTGTGTGTGTGTGTGTGTGTGTGTGTGTGTGTGTGTGTGTGTGTGTGTGTGTGTGTGTGTGTGTGTGTGTGTGTAGATCTTGCGCAGATACATTCCAGACATCAGGAGTCGTATGAGGAAAATCAGCAGCCAGGAAGTCCTCAACAGTTCTAGCCTTCCAGCTGTCTCCTTACCAGACGGCAAGGTGAGGGACACATACAGTGTATTTGTGCAGTATTAATCCAGCTACCACTAGAAACACGTTTTTGGTGTCCTTAAGCAATGTATACCCCACACAACAAATTGTAAGGATTTGCTGCTTTTTTCTCTCTGATATCATTGAGAATCTCTTTGAGTTCTAGACTGTTGGTCAGAAAAAAGACATTTTGGCATTTGGGAGGATGGGCATTTCTCCTTATTCTGAAGTTTTATACAATAAACAATTAATGGATTAAGATTAAAATTTGAGTAGTGTGCCTTCTATCCACAAAGCAAAGTCAACAATGAACAATGAACATAAATATACCTGGTAACACTTAAGTAATAGTTTCCAAATGCAAATATAAAAATAGTAACAATATTATCATTTGAAAAGGAGTGAACAGTGGACTTTTCTGTTTAATTTTCTTTTGGAAGCCTCCTTGTGGATACTGGGCCCTAAGCAGCTGCCTAGTTCAATTATGTCTCAGTCTGGCTCTCCAGCTCAATTTTGGCGTGGTGCTCCTGTGGCACATCTGGAGGAACACAACAAAATTCTTCCTCTTCCTGCATTTAGCAGTGCCACAATTGTGTCGCAAAACTCTGATAAATTGGTGACAATTAAAGGCAGATGATGCTAAGATACCTTGTGAGGGATATAATACATGTCATTAATATATTGCCATTTTCCTAGTGAACAGCAAGAATGCAGTTCTGCAAGTCTCCATCTATAGAGGATCCCCTCTATTCTCCTCATTCACATTAACAGTTGTGTTTCTGGATGACAATTATTCACACTGCCACCATAGTGTGTTTATACTGGTGGTTCAATGAAAGATGTTTTTAAAGCTGAGTTGCTAATACTGATGAACCCACAGATAATGATCACCGGCTCTGAAGTTCTCCTTAGCTCTACAGAGCTCTTTAGTTTCTTTCAGCTCATTGTCCACTCTTAGGCATTTTGCTAACACATTTGCCATACCAACTTAATAATATGATAATATGTCAGATATTGTTTCTGCAGTTAACTTATACTAACCTTGCCCCAAGTGGCCGAAAAATCAATGCATGCAGTTTTAATTAAAATAACTTTCTTTAATGATATCATAGTCAAATAGGGCAACAACATGTAGGAGGTGTTGAAGAAGGGTTGTTAAGCGTCTGAATCAAATCATGTTGGATATGACTTGTACATACTGCATCACGCAACGTGCTGGTTGTGGCTTGAAGTGAGTCCAGCATCCTCAACACTTCCATTTTTCCACATATCAAAGGTAAATGTTTTATTATATATTAATCAAAGATGACATTATTTCTCATTAGCAAACAGTTAAGTATGATAACCTACAGTAACTCTGACCCTAACCTCCATATCCACCCTGGCAGCTCTTAACCTTTATCCAAAGGTACAAACTGCCCTCCCCTCTGGGGAACAACCTGATATGGAGAAACCACTCTCACCTCAGTTCAGATTCCTCCACCAACAGCTCACTGGACCAGATGGGTACCAAGAATTCCCTTCAGTTTTTGGTATTTGGTGGTGGGCATGTTCATAACAGTGGTGTTCTACCTTAAGCTGTGTTCAAGTTTTCATTCCAACAACACTTCACAGCAGCTGATATAGATGATTAGTCCTTAACTCTATTCAAAGTAAACAGTGAAAGTCGTTTAGGCCCTGCTTTTTGGTTGGAATGAAAACAGTTCAATTTCAACACTTTTCTAATGTTTTTGTGTTTTTTATAAATAGGTATTTTGATGTACACCATAAATGATCAATCCCACATTTTTTATTTGCTGAATCTTTTTACACTTGTCTGGTCTGACTAAATACCAATAAAACAGACCCACTAGCCTTATTAGCATACTAGTCTACTATCTAGTAGTATCTGTAGAATAGATAAATATTGTTAAATTTTTAGTGAATGGTTCCATCTGTCCAGGAAGAAACAAATTAACAGACCTAATTATTTTAGTCCGTTTCCACTGCAAGGACTAAATGAAAGGTAACATAAAACATATTCAGTACCACGGGTCCTGCTTTTGTTTCCACTGTTCTCTGTCTGCTTTGGGGAAGAGTTCCAGGAAGTAGTGGGCCCTGCTCCGGATGTGATACTACATCCAACTTCCAGGTACTTTCAGAGGTTAGTGTCAGTGCTGTTGATTGTGATTGGTCAAGCAGATGTGACATTGTATAACAATACGAACTACAAACAAACTATAACTACAAACACTATTTGTCTGGCAAAATGGGGAAACAATACTCAAAAAATAGAAAAAAAGATTACAACCAAAATGGAAATAAGTGGTTTTGATGCACTGGATGTAGTATTTCATATTCATCTAAAGATGAAAGAAAGTGTACACAATAGAAGCCACACCTCTTCATTTGTTATTTGTCTATCTGATTTCACATACCCACCAAACAGCACACAAAAATGAGGACGTCAGTCCTGCTTTTGCCTTTTGACACATGACATATATCTGAAACATCCCCTTGTACAATACAGTGGAAACACAAGAAAGAACCTATGCCAAAGACTCACAAGGTCCTTAAGGTCTTTTCAGATTATGGGAAGCCCCATGTTATAAGATGTGTGGTTTCTGCACTGAAAAAGGGTTGGTTCATCGAAGCAGATCCTGTCGGTAAACATTTAAAGAAATTTTGTTTAACAACTTCTGTTTCAGACAAAATTTCTGAACACGTTTTAGAAGCCCACTTTCTCAGACACAGTGTACATGTACACTTTCTCAAACCCAGCAGTTAACTACTGCTAACAATAGCTATGTTTTCATGCTTTAATGTGCATTTTCGATATTTGCATAAAAAAATCAGTGGAAATGCCAGAATTAAGAAAAATGCGAATGCCACAATACTGCAAAAAAGGATCAGGTCACTTCACTCCACCAGACAGTCTAAAAAGTAAAGTAAAAAAGAGCATGGGTGTACTTAACTGAAGTGTCACTGACAGGCAGGAGCCCTTGTTGCATGCGACACACCTCTTTCTCATCATAGGAGCTGATAAAAACAATGCAAAATCAGAAGAGACACATTTTGTAAATTGAAAAAAATCATGTATCATAGATGTATCATAGTTAGTTACTGGTTAGCGGTAACCATGTAATTGTGTGACACCCTCTCATTTACATAAAGATACTTGATAGAGACACAATCTAATTCACAATTTATTTTTCTGAAATTTTATGAATTTGCTTAAAAGTTGTGTAACAATTTAATAGAAAAATCAGTAAGGATTCAGTGTTCTTTCTACCCCAGGTTTGTGTCGCTGCATTGTCCTCTGGCAATAATGTGGGTTCCAGTGTACTCACGTTAATCAGAAGTGCCTGAATGCTGTAGCATTGCTAATATGGAGGGGATCTTTTGGAATCTGCCACAGTGAAAATCTAGACAAAGCGAGCTGCAAACATCTGACAGCACTTCTAACAATACAGCCTTGCCATCCCACTAGCACTAGACAAAGGCAGCTAATTCTCCTATCCATTCATTCGTTTTCAGCCATTTTTCTAGGTCTGAGGTACACCAGCTGTTCATTTTTCCAGTTTAGTTTTATAGCTCCTCCTAGGAGATCCTGAGGTACAATTGGGATCCTTGGGATTAATAATCCCTTTAGCATTAACAACCCAATTGAGTGGGACCACCTGCTGTGATAAACCTGTAGAGAGTTGAAGTACAGGTGGTCATATTTGTTTCACTGATTATAGAAGCTGTATAGAGCACACTGGCTATATTATGGAGATTCTGCTTAGTTATGGACAATTGGACACCATTACTGTTTGCTGATAGTGGCAGCTGTTTGAAAGGGAGAAAGATTTGTGTTGCATGGTTTTGTTTATCATGAAAGTCAGATGGGGCTTTTTCTATAATACACCAGAGTACTGTGAGTACCACATATTGTACTGCTCTGGCTCTAATGGTTTCCCTCCTTGGTCAGGTGAAACTGTCTCTGAGGGACGATCTGGTCTTTGTATCAGGCTCCATCAATCCACATCATCATCCCTGCCAACACCACCCTCCACACCCAAGCTCCAGCCGAAGTTATGACTCTCCATCAAGCAGCAGCCCCGCCAGCAGCAACAACGACCTTCCACCATCAATCTCCCGTTCAGCTGTCTTGTCCAGCCCACCCCCCCCACCTCCAGCTTACCTCCTCAACTCCCTCTGCAAACTGCGGCCCCTGGAAGCACCCCAACCCTCTGCCATGCCCATGCCCAGCAACTGCGGGAGCTTGGCAGAGACTGCAGTCCACTCACCTATGACTCTGCCCAGTGCGGCCATGACAGCCTGTAGACAGCAGGAGGAGGCAGCAGATGACAGCCCTGTGGAGGATCCATCTATGAAGTCCTTCTTGGGGAAGATCAAGGCCTTCGAGAAGATGGATCACTTCGCCCGAGCCCAAAGGATGCTGGAAATGCAGGAGGCACAGAATGCCAGGGTAGGCATAGCTCAGTGTTCCCATTGGTCATCTGCAGTATCATGAGGTGTATTACACACAACAGAAGTCAGGGACTGAGATCAGTTCTGTAGGATTTTATAGACTGATCATTTTGCAGATGTACAGGTACATTGTTAATGGTGCGATTACAATTGCCAGCACTAATTTAAAAGGTATGCCACCACGTTAATTTTGTTCATACAAATACAACACACTAGCTGCAAAACAGAACAGGTGAGGTGAAATATAAATCAGATTAGAGTGGTGATTAAACATTACCCTCTCAACTAGTCACATTATTTGTTGGCACACCAAATGGAGAGCAAAGTGCTGACCAATTAAGTGGGCAGAGAGTATTGTCTATGATGTGCAGAGAGAAAAGGCATAAATATACAACATTACATCTTACATCATTACATCAGAGTAATCCACTACGGAGTCCCCAAAGTCCCAAAACAGAACTTTTTTTTAAGTCTTCATACAATATATTAGATCTGTCTTGTGCACACAATATGTAGCGTGCACAAGATCCATATCTATAGATTTTTTTTTCATTTTCAATCTGCCCTGACTCAAGCCACATCACGAGGACATTTATCAGACTTCACACAGCTCCCTCAGGAGACAATAAAGGCTTTCTACAACTCTTTCTCACATATGCAGTATTACTCCCCAACACCTGAAAACAGACTTATATGTAAAATCCTTCGAATTCCCCTTTGAAACCTTTTGCTCCAGACCTCATCACTCCAAGTCTGATCTCATTTTCCTGTATTTGTGTGTATGACATCCTATATCTGCAGCCAAAGTCAGAGGATGTTACTTTTAAACTGGAGTTTATATTTTTTGAGATATACAGCAAACAGCAGTGTGTTGCACAAATTATTTGCTTTGTTTCTCATTAACAAGAAGAGTTTCTCATTTAAACGATCCTTTTCACTTTATAACAAGATGTTATGTGGTAATCACAAATGTGTCTTATATATCATATATTCTATTTTACCAAGAAACTTTTCTCGTTTTAACAACATATGAGTTAATCTTATATCACAGAAGTTTTTCAATCAACATATCTCACTAAAAGAGGGTAACTTGCTATGTTTTTAAAGAAAAAGATGCAGTCATTGCCTGAAAGAAAACATTGCAGCCTACATTGACAAGAAAAAAAAAAAGACAATTCTGATTCACACATTGGAACTTTCTATCCATTATCTATACTGTAATGGGTGTGTAGTATTTTATTTCTATTAATGCAATATACTTAAGGAGTATAGGTTCCCACTCAAAACATGTATTAATCTACCCTCACAGGGTCAACATGGTTTTGCATATACCGAGAGGCAATGCTAAACACATACATATAGGAGACTGAGATACAGCAGCTGCCATATAGGTGTCTTTTCCAAAGCCCCCTGAGGAAGTATTCCATACAGTTCGTTCTAGGTTCTTGTTTCATTTCTTATTGTGAACTGCATTTTTTGTATGTGTAGTGAGGAAAGGAATTCTTGCAGTAAAGGTATATTCTAAATACAAATTGCATGTTAGTTTGGATACAAGTCATCACAGACTTTAATCAACTATCCTGTGTTTCCAGTTGGAAATTGCTCAGAAACACCCAGACATCTATGCTGTTCCTCTGAAGACAGCCAAGCTGGATCACAGTCGCCCACAGCCTATCGGGTAGGCTCACTACTGCCTTACAAGTGTTTCCAAGTTCCACTTTGAGCATATTTGTAAATTTGTAAATATAAAGAGGATCGTGTGTATCCGTTTACAGAGCAGCCACTTAGTTTTTAATAAAGTAGTCAGTCAATAATCTTCCTTTTTCCATCATGCAATGAGCAACCTCCATCTGATTTCATGCTGCAAATGGCACCAGTAACATTTCCACAGTAATGTTGGTTAGCTTTCTGACCAGATGGAGGTGTGCAGGCTGTGGCCTCATCTAAGGTATTGGGATGCATTCAGTATACGAATATGTATATATTGTAGTATATTGTACTGAAGAATACACTTAATACAAAAGAATACACAGAGTACATAAAGTGGATACAAATTTACTCATCATGAAAAGTACTACACCGACATGTTAAAACACTATAATGTCTTCTGTGGCTCTGGAGGAGGTTGTCAGGTCTGAGTTAATAAGTGATGTCATCAAGGCTATCTTAGTTAGGGCTTAGACACTACAAACTTAAAGTTTGCATTACACACTGGGGAAGTGGAGTTTGAAAGATGTGGTTGTTTAGGTCTTATGAAAAGGTACTATTGGTTGCATTATGGGACATGTAGCATGTGCTGTTTTTGGAGCTTCAAAAGTACTAGGGACTAAAAGTCACTAAAAATTTTAATTTTGACCATTGTTTTTTTTTTGTTTTTTTTTTTAAATCTGTCTCTTGTGAGTACCCCTGCTTTATTGAAGTGCTAATAAATCATTGGAGTCCCCCTTTAAGCACTGCAACATGTCATACAGTACTGGTTGAAATGATTTGCACCCCTGAATTTTAAGTACAGAATTTAGAATATCTTACGAAATAAGTGCCAAGTAACCCATTTTGTATAATATTTGAAATATTTGAAATGTCATAAGTTACTGAACAACAGCAACAGCAACAAATAGCTTACATATAGTAAAATAAAAAATACAGACATAAAATGTATGCTTGACACAATTATTGGCACCCTTTTGATGAATTTAAATTAGTTCCTCAAAAAAATAAAAAAAACAAAACAAATAAGACTCACCTCTGCTTAATTTTAAGTGTCCACATGAACGTAATTAACCAGTGAATGATGTTTTTCTGCATAGAAAGGTGATGATTGTTTCCAGTTTCTTTTTCACAGTGGCAAAGACAAGAGAGCTGTCTGAGAGCATCAGAAATGCTATCATCAAAAAACATAACAATTCCAAAGGCTACAAGGGAATTGCCAAATATCTTGAAATCCTTGTTTTAACAGTTCACAATGTTATCAACAAGTTTCACAGTCATAAAATTAAGATGTTTCCAGGACATTGTTCTAAGAACAAACTCAATGAGAGAAATCTGCGAAGTTTGGTGTGGATTGTGAAAAAAACATCACGGAAGACATATAAAGAGCTTCAGGTTGACCTGGAGCAATTTGGAGTGGTGGTTTCAGTCCATACCAAACACCGCACACTAAACTAAGTAGGGCTCCATAGGCAAAGGCCAAGGAGGACACCAATATTGAAAGAAAGGCACAAAAAGACAAGATTTATGTTTGCAAAAACCTTCATAGATAAGCCTTTCTGAGATATTGTTCTATGGACAGATGAAATCAAAGTAGAGCTCTTTGGGAATGCAGTGCATCAGTTTGTTTATAACTGAGGAAATGAAACTCATAAGGAAAAGAATATCCTACCTACAGTAAAACATGTTGAAGGTTCTATGAGGGGGGGCATTGAATGCATCAAAGGAATGATGAAATCAGAGGATTACCAAGGCATTTTAGAGCAAAATGTGTTACCCAGTGTCAGAAGCCACACATCCAGCAGCACAGCAGTGCAAAAGAATGGTTAAAAAGGAAAAGATGGACTGTATGAAACTGGCCAGCAATGAGTCCTGACCTAAATCCAATTGAAAACCTTTGGAGAGAGCTGAAATCTGCCATTGCAAAAAGGACTCTTTCAAACTTAAAATTGCTTGAACACATAGCAATGGAAGAGTGGCAGAAAGTACCATCAGACAGGTGCAAGAAACTTCTAGATGGCTACAAGAAACTTTTAGAGGCTGTCATTGCTGCCATCGGTTCTGTAATCAAATTTTGGTGAAGGGTGCCAATAATTGTGTCTGGGGTATATTTTGTGTTTGTATTATTTCACTAATATGCAAATTTTGTTGTTTTGGTTCGTTTTGGTCAGTAACCTTGGACATTTTATTAAAATATTGGTTAATTTGCATTTATTTCTGAAGATATTCTAAATTATGAACTTAAAATTCAGAGGTGCCACTAATTTCAACCAGGACTATACATTGTGTGTCAAGTTTAAGTCTTTCCATTTATTTATTAAAAATTAAGGATAGGTCATTTTTAATCACACTGTATGTCATTTGTCATCATTATCTGTAAAGGCTGACAAGCATATATAACTGCATAATTTGAATATGTCTTTGATTTATGGCCTTGATGATTTTGAAGTAGTTAGTTATACAGTAGGGTAACTCTGTAAGTACAGTGTCCAAAGTCCGAAGAAGTTTGTGTTGGGTCTTTTGGAAAACAAGGTATCAAGCCCTGCACATGTAGTTGTATTCAAATGGTCAGGGCACACCTGTGAAAATTCCATATTTTGTTGATTGAAGTGAAAAGAAGTAAATACCACCCCTGCAGCAAAAAAACAAATGATGTTGTAATACTCACCAACAATGGGCTCCTTTTAGCAACTGACTGACGATCTGAAAATGAATCTGATGCCTACAAAGTAAGGAAAGCTATAAAAAAGATACTAAAATGCTTTCAGCTTGAAATTTCCATTGTCTGAAATCTCACCAAGAAATTGCATTTATGGGGAACTGTGGAAGTCAAGACGAGATCTGGAAGACCAAGACAGATAAAGGACAGATAAAACTGCATGTCTGCTTGGCATAAAGGCAAAGCTAAACATCCTTATGACTTAAATCCACTAAATTTCAACAGATTCTGGAATGGTAATGTCATACAATCAGTCAGGATTGAGACAGTGAAAAGAGTCTGGCTTTTACAAAAGGGCATTGATCCAAAGTAGACCTCAAAATCCACCATGAACTACTTCAGGAAACACAAGTTGAAGCTTTTGAAAGGGCCCTTCTGTTCCAGCCCCCCAATTCTTAAATCAACAATGTAATTTGCCAAACTTTTGCATAAACTGTAATGCCTAATCTGCAGGTATTGTGAGAAGTGAGTTTTTGATTAACCAAACTGACTGGTTGAAAGACACAATAGTGTTCTCAATAAAAAGTTCTATAAAATATTTAAGGTCTTTCCTAAAGCAGTTGAAAAAGATTGTGGGTTGTGAAAGCAATACGGCTTACTAATGAAAGACTGGAGACTTGAGCCGGAAATTTTAGAGTAGCTCACCATGGGGTTGGTAAGAAAATGGGGCAAAACTGAGGGAAGCAAAGCCCCAGTAAGGAGAAATTTATTCACGGGAGGTGATGTCCATGCTAACCCACACTGGCGGATAAGGTTGAAAGTGGTTCTGCCCCTACTGCAACATGCAACAAATATGGTAAACAGCCTGAAAAATAAAGTACAATTCACAGTGACATTTCACCATTATGGAAAAGTCAGGAGATCACCAAAGTTTTTAGAATTTATCCTGTATGGACCTTGATTATCTGTAGTAAATTTCACATCATTCCATCTAGTAGTTGTTAAGATTTTTCACTCTGAACCATAAATGTCAACCCTATGGTAGCGTCAAAGGAAAAGTCAGGGGATCACCAGAGTCAGTCACATTGTGCCATGAATGTCTATACTATTTCATGGCAACCCACCCAGTAATTGTTGAGACATTTCTGTCTGGTCCAAAGTGGTGGATCGAATTTGCCAAACTGTCAATCAGATAATACATAGTGTTGCCCAGGCTAATGAAGGAAAAGTTAAAGTGGAAGTGGGGCAGGACTCAGTGCAGCTTGCATTTTCTGTCTCCGACCAGATCCAGCTCCCATCTTGAACCCCAGACTACTTCGTCCTCCAAAGAGGGATGTCCCTTCTACCCGACCAAAGAGGAGTCAGAGGAGGAGGCAGTACCAGGATATTACACCGCCAACTCCTACCAGTACCAAGACACCGAGCTGTAGGGTCAGTACACAGCAGCTGCGCCTACCCCGAGCTTCCTGGACATACATGTACACACGCACTGCATATGCAGTCTATCTACACACTTACCATTCCATCATGCCCTGCACAAGTCAGCTGCCGATTTTGAACTGATCGTTGCTTCTTTGATATTGAGGGAAAAAAACTTTCTTTTATTTTCTTCAAGAAAGTTAAAGTAATCTGTACTTTTCATTTGGATACAGACACACTGTCTTCACTTTACTGTTTATGTTGTATTTAATTGTTTCTTTCTTACAGACCATTTATAAATGGTCAAAACTGAGTGATCAGGAACCACTTGTTTTCTAGCCTATGCAACTCTTCAGTTAGTACAAAGAAACTGAAAGCTATTGCCACGAGTTTTGCCCTCACAAAAACATCAACACACCCAAAAACCCACAATGCGCTTCATCACATCTATCTCCTTATTTTTTAAGTGATCAACAAAGGTTATGTATATATTATGTTATGTGTATACTATTACAACAGCATATACATATATATGTATGTGTGTGTGTGTGTGTGTGTGTGTGTGTGTGTGTGTGTGTGTGTGTGTGTGTGTGTGTGTGTGTCTGTGTGGATATATATACATATGTGTATATATATATATATGTATACACATATATATGTATGTATACTATAGTCAAGTGTTTAGACTCTGTCTCTGAATTCCATCCAATATGACAATGCCTGTGTATACCTACAACATTTATCTATATTCTATCTAGTAACACTGGAATTTGTTACAATTTTTTGAAGTGCCTTTTACTTTCATAGTCCCATGAGGTTTGGCTTGTCTTTCCTCTACCCCTCAGCCACCAAGCCGGACTAAAACCTCTGCTGCTGTCAAGCTTAAAGCTAAACCAGGGAACCAGTGACACCAAAACCTTAATGCTGTCCAAACGCTGTACTGTCTGCTGTTACCTCCGGTAATAAAACTAATCCACGAATATAGAGTACACACCCTTCTGCCAGTCCTATTTGCATTGTGTAAAAAAGGAAGCAAACTCTGTTCTGTCTCTGGAATTCAGTCAAGAACGATGTCTAAGATCAGTGACATTTTAAGTTGAGATCATTACAGTAGGTTAAAGTTTTAATCTGTACAGGCCTGGTCACTCAGTTATTAAAAGAGTCAAATATGGCGAGATCAGTTAATTTTAGTGGCATTGGCACAATCAGTGAAATAGGTCACAGGGATTAAGTAAATCTGCACAAATCTTTTGTGTCGAGTTCAATTTTGGTAAACTTTGACACGTACCATTACACAGCCAATATTTCCGGATGGCTAGCATGTTAGCCGTTTTTGGGCCATAGGAGAATTTTTTGTTTTAGCACCCCGGCTGGCCACTTCAGCAAATTGGCAGCAAGGCTGAGTTGCTACTTCATATCCAGCTCTCTTAATACATCCATAAGTTAGTCCTGTTCAATTCAATTCAGTGTGCTTTATTGGCCGTGGATGTCAGGTAAACAATATTGCCAGAGTGTCAAAGATAATACAATTCAAAAATGAGATGAGAAAAAAATAAAATAAAATTCATTAAGTAAAATAAAATAAATAACTAGTTGAAAAAGAACAAGGGAATGAGCAAATACGTGTTTTGCGTGTGTGTGTGTGTGTGTGTGCGTGTGCATGCACGCCATATGTTACTACATCACCAAGCTTCTACCACAACCTATTTTACTCGGACGTGCATCTACTGGTCGACTGTCTGGTGTGCGTGGGCCTTAAGATTCCTTTTTGTTTTTTGCCATCCTTGGTGCTCAGCAGTCACTGCTGTGCAGTTTTTGCACTGCACCTCCCAGCCAGAAATATTTTTTCAGTCTGTGTGGCCAGAAAAGTGGTATCTTTTGCCTTGGAATGTTTGTTGATGAAGTTTCTGCAGGTGGCACCCGCTTCTGTCTGATGAGCCATGGTGTCTATTACTTCCTATGCTAACAAATCCCATGAGGCAAATGAATGTCTCCTAAGAAGTACTGTGTGTATATCCAAAGCCTGATATACACTATTCCTCTGTGCCATAAAGCTCAAATGTTGTCCAAAAACTGTTAAAAACACATCAAATATTTACTAGAGCACCAAGTGTGTATTAATCCACTGCTGAAAGTAATCCTCAACAAATCCACTATTTCCTCCTCTTTTAGTAAGATTAAATTGGTTATCCAGCTTTGTTTTAAGGATACACCTTCCCCTTGTCTTCCTTGTGTCTTCCCCTTGGAAGGACACACCTGGGCTCTGAATTGAGACACAGCTATTCCAAACAAACCAGCGAAATTACACAAGATACAGTAGACATTTCCCTACACAAACCTACTAGACATGGAGAACAGCACACGTAAAGTCTTTAATTAGCTGGCTGAATAATTTTTGGGTTCTATCAGTCATTCACAGAGTGGAGCAAAACAGATTTCTTTTAAACGAGAATATGACAGATTATTATGTTTACATTTCTAGCATGATATGTTGGCATACTGGAAAGACAGTTAGGGTCATAACCTGAAGGGTCATGGGTTAAACTGTTTAAAAAGCCAATAGGTGCGGATCAATAATCATCCATCAACTGTGGTAATAGTATGCAATAAAATGGTGTTGCGCTAGTTAAAGGAAATAAATACACGTGACAGAAGAGTCTAGTTCAGGAGCCACATTTAGTAACCCACAGCAATTGAATCCTTTGAGTGGGAGTGTGTGTTCTGTCTGGGTCTTGATGTCTGTGGTGGAGGCAGTCAGCTGTCTTTGTTCTGGGCTTCACTATCAGTGGGAATGAATGGTGTCCCACAAGTTTCAAATATGCTTGATTGTATATCTTAGTTCACTCTTTACTTCCACACGAGTTTAGGATTTAAGTGCTTACTGTCAGAATCAAAGTGCTAGTAAGTAACATCCTAACATGGACTGCATTTAACTCATGAAGAATACTGTGCTGTGTCATGGCAGATGCTTATATTACAAATGAGACAGAGAGACTGAGAAGAATGACTGGACTGTGTCTGCTGATTGTTTCTGTGTATTTACCTTAAAGCACCAAATAAATCAAAAAGTCTTAAACATGTGTATCTACTGTGATCATTTTGACAAATATGGACATCATAACTACCCAATTAATTAGTCTGAGTCAGACAGCTGAAGCTTCATATTAGCTTCAGATGATCTGCAGAATGCATTTTCACACAGAGCAAGGACTGTGGATTCACTCCCCCACCTCTAATAGTGTAGTCACTCTAAAAATGCATTGCTTCACTGTCAGGAACCAATTAATCTTTCAACACATATATTGGATTCGATCATATTGTATTAAGATGGACTTCCAATCAAATCCTATCTTTTGATCTTCTGTTTCTGTTTCTGCTAAATTTACTCATTTTCTTTCAAATCCTTCTTCGCTTTGTTACCAAAACTGATTCACCTTGTGTGCGGGTCAAAATGCAGTCTACACTAGAAAAAAAAAAAAAAAAAAAAAAAAAAAAAAATATATATATATATATATATATATATATATTTCAGTAGTGTGGGTTTAGTTGAAAACAGCAGTCATACAAACTGGACAATTGGTCTAAATACAATCAACTTCTTGTATGAGATTCCTAATACTTTGATCCAAACTAAAACTCTTTAGGCCGAAACACTTTTTGGAGTGGCCACACTATCACCCTCCCTGACCAAATGTAACATTTGACCAAGTGTGTTTCTGAAAAAAGTGTGTCCCATTTTAATGACAAGGGAGTAGACATGGCTGGTTAGGATTTTAATCCAAGATCTTCCACACCATGCCACAATGCCAAGTACATCAAGTCTGCATATGCATGTTCCCCTCTATTGAGAGAGTGGTCAAATGAAGGGGCTTTATAAAGAAACTTATCATTTTCTCAAGCAGTTCAGATACTGTTCACATCATAACAAAAGTAATACCAGCAGATAGTGGGACATTACATTGTAGGTTTTTGCTTGTGTTTTGTTCCAGCAACAAACTTACAGATGACTTCCAGGATGTGTCCCTCTGGCACAGCTCAACAAAGAAATCCTGTACAAAATGTAAAAAATCCAAACCTATCTTTCAAATGCATTATATACATTTTTATACTTGAGTTTAGTACACTTTACACATCTCTGACATCTTAAAAGGTTTAGGTAACTCCAAATTATGAAAAAATGAAGAAGAAACATTTTCTCTCTTACTTCTCACACTGTCATTTTATTTATTCATTTATTTATTTCATTTATTATTAACATCAATATGAAGTAAATGTGTCAGATTTAGCCAATAGGCTAATCTTAATCTGCAGTACCTTCCTGTGTGATCTGCAGTAAGGTATTAACAGTAGAGAACAGAAGAGAAGGACGATGTAGAATACTATAGCCTCTAGGTTAGAGTATATAATAGTTTCACAAGAGCAGTATATGTTGTTGATGTGTTAACTTTTTGGTTGTCTTTATCACCCCCTGGCTCTCTGTGTCTCCTTTGGACTCCTGTTGATCTAGCTCAAGATGAGCAGGTAAGCTAAAAGCAATACTTATTAGGTTGGAAAAAAGAACAGGGCTAACAGGCAGGAAGTCAGACTGGCCACAAAGTCACAAAGGCTGTAAGTAAGCAGACTAAAGTCAAAAAGACAGCAAGAGTATGTCAAACATATCAAGCAGGTAACAAGACAAACCAGAACAGCAGCTGGGTGAACAAAATAAAAGATCTGGCAGAGTAGTATAACTAAAGGGCTGGTATATAGTATATAATATTGATATCATTTGGGAAGATGTACACTGGCAATCTGTACAAGGACACAGCTGTCAGTGGAAGACAATAATTCATGCTATGAGTATCTTATTGATTACATTACAAACAAACGTATTTTATCACTTCCCTCTAGTGGTACCTGTCCATACAATGCCTCCACCCCAGTGCACTTTACGTAAATGTAATTTAGTTTGTGCTGATCACAGCACTGAAAAATGACATACAGAAAAATCAGCAGCAGGGTTTCTTGTCACAACAGTATATATAACAGTCATGTACCATTTTCATTGTAACTAGTCCTGAAAACTGTTGACAATGTGGATTATCCAGAGTACCAGGGACACTGTTTTTCCAAAAAGAGATGTTGCTGTTGATTTTTTAAAATGCCATTTTTCAGTGCTGTGAGCAGCACAAACATTTATATTCACCTCCATTGTATTGGGATGTATCCCAAAACCTGGACAAACTAAAAGTATCTTGGCTTGACACCACTACAGATAAGTGAGACTATGTTTTTTGTAAATTAGTGAAACCAATCATTTAAATGAATAAAGACTTCAGTTTGAAGCATACGGAGAAGTTGAAGCAAGTATAACAAATTTCCACTAGTATCCATAATTTACAATACTGGCTTCTTACACATCTGTTTTATATCAATCATTGTGGGGGATTTTTTTATATTAATTGGGATACTTGCTTCAGTGTTGCATGGAGGTATATAAAAAGTAGTATGTGGGATCAAATATACAACCTGCTGGCTTTATATGTGAACATATAATTCAGTTACAATGTGTTTTTCATCTTACATGATTATGTTAACTTTCATACAGATTTCATGTAACAGTATACTATCTAGTGTTATGCTAGTTTATTACCACATATATGTTTTATTTTGATATAATCATCAATGACAAAAAAAAAACATACTTAAGGTTGTGCTGTACAACTATTACAACCTTCATCAGTAAATGGAACTGCCTCAGGTGCCATCGTGTAACCTACAGTTAGTGTGGAGTATGTCTTGTGATACCAGTTCGTAATAATTTGTTACCTCGAAACTGATGTTCCACACTTTAGTGACATGATGACACTTGAGCCAAGAAAGCCAATAAGTAAAATACGAAAAGATATGCATATATGAACAGCTTTAAGCAACAAAGTTCCACAACATGTCTTGAATCAAGCAGAGTATTATTTGACCAGGTGCAGGCATGTTGTCAGCAGAGATTTTGTGATGACAGGCAAATAGTCAGTATGAGCCTCTAAGGACACAGCCAGGTTAGCACTCGTTTTATTGAAGATTTATCACTGTTGCTGTTACATTCCAGGAATAATGTATGAAGGTTACACATGATTTATCCCCAGGTATAGCTACAGTATATCAACAAAGTGGATTGTGGTCACAAAGTTTTTCAACCTTTCATTCTTTTTAAATGGAAATTATGTTTTTTCAAACTAGTATACAACATACTTCATTATGGATCTATAATGTAAAGTGGCGTAGCCTTTCTTCTTTTCTTACTTCCAGGGCTTACTGACCCAGTTATCAGCCTCCTTTTAACTGGTCAGCTCTGTATGTGTAAGTAGTTTTTGTGGCTAAACCTAACCAAACTTTAACCACAGAGGTTGCCCTGTCAAATTACCAATTTTGTCATTTATCTTTAATGACTTGTTTGCTAAAAACCTTTATGACTCTAACTTATTCTGTGACCATGAGGCATATGCTTTAGGCTCTTTTCAGAACAGCCGCACTTGTCATCAAAACACATTAAGGGACTGTTTTGCTACAGGTACAAGTGAGAAGTTGTAATAGGCTAGAGTTCAGAAAGTTTATTGTGAAGGCTTATTGACACAAAGACACTGCACAGCAGTTCATCCTTCTTTCAGGCAAAATTTTGGTCCAAAACTGGTCATGCAGTGTGCCAGGATAAATTGTTTTGCTGGATGATAAAATATCATAAAAATAATACAAAATATTAACAAAAGCTTCTCTGCTTTTGAAGAGTTCCCATAAAATTGTGTTCACATCATATTTTCAGTAGTATAGAGGTATCAGTTTCAAAGATCTTATAACAAAATGAGTTCAGATCATTTATGTGAGGTGAGTTAAGTTAAATCCTGTCCTTTAAAGGTTTGTCCATCAGTTTGAGATCAGAGGTTGCAATCTTGCTTCTTTTGTTACCATTTGTGTTGTGCCTTTAAATCGAAATCTGGATTTTTGTAGGCCTATATTGATCACTATAAAAATATTCACAAACCTTTTCTTTTGTTTTGGTTTGGTTGAGGTTTTGACACATTCAACTTTTACTCACTGGATTTGGTGACGGGTGGGGGCGTTTTCTATTCAAGCCCATGCCCTTCACTACGGGCCTGATGCTGAGGGACCCATCCTTGCATGGTGAAAAATGTAAGTAACTGTATTCGATACATGTGTGTAATTGTATCTAAGGCCTCAATTCTACATTTTGTTCCAAGACTTAAAGAAGACAGCCCAACCTGTTACACATGGCCTGCTCTGCCCCTCCCCCGTGCTGACTTTTCTCAACCCGCTGCCAAAATATGTGAAAGTCAATCCAAGCCCTGCTGTTCAGCCAGCATGTTATGTAAAACTGGACACCATAATGGCAGCGGTACCGAACAGCTCCAGTGATCCCAGCGAGGATCCACCCTTTACTCCGACGCTTTAATCCCTTTAAAAAACGCTTCTCTGGTTAAACTCGAGCTCCGAGACATTTTGTTTTTCCTTCTGCTTGTCGATCAGCCTCAAATGTCGCTCCCAGTGGTGCTACCGGGGTCTTGCTGTCAGGTTACCGGGGCTTCGACGCTCGCAGAGCCGTCTTACCGAAACCGACCCCGTGGCTTGTCTGCTTCTTCCCGGATCGCCAGCAGTGGCTCTCGGTTGCTGCTGCCCGGGCGGCCGCTGCTATCGCTGGGCTTGTTGCAGCTGCTGCTCGGCGGCTCCATGGTAGCGCTGTCCTTTGGAGCTTTGTCCCTCAGCAACTCTCCCCCCATCCGAAACTCATGTCCCTTCTGGGCAGGCTGCTCGGTAAGTTAGCCACGGACTTTTATATCATCATGGGTGCATGGCATTTCATTTTTAAGACAACTGTGCCTCGAATATGATAGTAGGTAAATAAAGAGATCGGTTGGTAAGAGATAAAAATTCCGTATGTTGCATAGTACATACAGTGATGTGGATTAGCCCTATACTGGGAGAAAGGCGTGTGCATATCAATTTTTACTATTTAAACGGAAATGACGACAGACAAAAATGCTGTACATCACAAAAAACATATGAGCTGTAGCCAATTTGACAGGTTTCCATTAATGCCATTACTACTTTGTCTCTGTCAGGGATATGACATGAAACTCTGTGCTTTAATAGGTGCTTCCTCTCATGTTACGGTCAGAGCCATTGGGTTGGTAGATTAGTATTTCACTGTAGTGTGAGCAATACGGGTCCTTGTCAAAGAAAAAAAATCCTATTAAACAAAGTTATGGCCTTGATTATCTGTGCAGTTTTGATGCAGTCGTGATGGGTTTTTACATGAGGAGGTGGACCCTGCAGAGCTGCAGACTTAGACTTGGGTCAGATTTAAATGAAAACTGCAGTTTACTTTGGTTTTATTTCCTAGCCCTGTTCTTTGGTTCTCATAGTTATAATAACATTGTACTCACCAAAGTAACTGATGAGAATGTGGATCATGGCAACATCGCTAAAAATAAGTCCAAAAGGACAAGTCACAACAGCCGTAGGACAGTCAGATGGGTTGTAAGCAAACTTAGAGGTTTTCCAGGCTTATTTGGAAAAGGTGTACCAACAGTAGAATAAGGTACTGGGATCGAAATGATTACTCAGGAAAGTCTTATGGTTATTTGAGGAACGATAACTTGTGAAAATCTATAAAAACACTGCTTAGTTAATATTTTTTGTATTAAAAATCAAATGGCTGTGTAATATGAAAAGTTGTCACTTGTAGTGACAAACTGTCACCAACTTTGCAGCTTCCTTTGACTCTACAAAATATTTTAATCTTTTTTAGGTCATTGTTTTAGCTTTCTAACCTAACCTACAAACTCTGCTCTCAACAACCTGGTTTCCAGCAGCAGGTATTTTCAGGGAAAAAGCTGTAAAAAGCCACCGTCCACTACCTGCTCAGCAGCAAACAGTAGACAGAAACAGTGAGAGACTAGCAGGTGAATATAGTGGAGCATTTAGCAGCTAAAGAACCAGATATTTCCCTCAGGAGTTGGTAGAAACCAAAAACAGAGCTAAAAGAGAGTGAATATTGGACCTAGATGCATCAGATGGACACTGGATATGGGATTTTAATTTGATTGATTAATAGTTTGGTTATTTTTTCAGCTATTGATTTATTATTCAGTCTATAAGGTGTCAGAAAACAGTGAAAAATGTGTAATAATTTTAGTTGTAAGGAATCCTTTTTTTTTAAATTCATTAATATTTCTGTGTAGACAGTTTTATTTCTGTCTTAAACAAAGCCCACTGTAACTTCTCATAGGCCAACATCTACCAAACCCAAATTAGTCAGCAGAGTAATCACTAATCACAGTCACATGTTCGTGGAAATTTAGCAAAGTGTGCATCGCTCCAGTGTTTTGAGGTTGAGCATGGATGGACAGATGTAACATATCCAGCTTTTTTATGGGAGTTCTTTGGCTGAAGAGCTTCTGTTTCATTTTCTGTTTCTGAGCAAACCAAAGACTTTTAGAGCATCCATCAGCTTTTGAAAATCGTGGAACCTCTTTCCTTTTTTCCAGCCAAAACACAACAGCTGAATGCCAATATTTCCAATTGTGAGACATTCTCATTTCCCAAGTTGGAGATTTGGTCTGGAAAACTACTTGCTTGTATATAGGAGCAAGGCTAAGGTAATTGAGGCGAAGGCCTTATAGGCAAGTCTCGCTTTTCGGCAGACAGTCTAGCAATGCCCTAGGGCAGTCATTTAGGACTAACAATACCAGGTACCTATCTAACTTCCACTGGTCATCATTGTATCTGTATGTATTCATAGTAATAGTGAGACAACAGCCACATCATGAGTCCAAACTAGAAAAATACAAAATTAGCCACTATCGTTTGCATTCAGCATCCAATGAAAAAACAGTATTTTTCATAATTTTTACATTTTAACTCCAGAACATAATTGAAGACACTTTGCTCCTCTGTATGTTTAGGCATCCCATCACTACAGAGGATTCTTTGGTCCCTCATCTCAGTCAGACTCTTCTTTGATCTTGTTCCACAGTGAAGAAGTGAACTCGGCACTGAAGTCATGAAACCAGAGTCACTACACATCTTCCACTGCAGGCTAAAAACCCACATTGTCAGACTACATCTCAACAACCCTTGCTAGCACTTACTTGTGTCTTGTTTCTAAAAAAAAACACCAATAAAAACTCGATAAAGTGAAAAGAAAGGTGAAAAACACAAATGAGTTTATGAATGTGAGCTAGTCATACAAAGCAATACAAGATTAAACTGCAGTGTTTGTGTTACTAAAGTTTCTAAAATCAGATTTTTAACTTGGTGTTTTGTATTACATTTGGTTAGATATGAGGATGTTGTGTTTTCGCACACAGTGTTGCTCCAAATGAACATTATTTTTCTCCATGTGTTCCTAGGTCATTCTGTCAGGCATTGTAGGCCTCACAACATGGAGAAGGCCCATGCTTCTGCTGGTAAGGGGCATGGTTTTGGTTCCTCCTATGAAGTAGTGATTGTATTGATTAGAATGTTGTGTTGCTGTTAAACTGAAATCCATTAATAAAAGGAACAATGTTGGATTTTAAACTATTACCAACAAGCCTGAGAGCTAGGAAGTTAGTCTACTGGCATCAGCGCATGAACTGGAGAACTGTTAGCTTGTTGAAATCGCGGCCGGAAAGCGGCAATTTCCTGCTCACAGTGAACAAATCCTCACATTTTACGGCACCGCTGACCATTAACTTTCCGCTAACTGCTAATAGCTGACTGCTAACTCCGGCCTGAGGCGAGCTGGGTGCTTCAGAATAAAAGTACCTGTGGCTCCACTTTGATTCATTAATTATAAATGTACTTTATATATAACTTTATGATAGCAGTACTTTATTTCAATTTATTATAACAGTACTTTATTTAACTAACAGGTAGAAGACTTCTGTATTGGCCTTTGGCCTACTGACCTCCTAAGTGGTATTCCTAATGACAGATTTTGTATTAGCATAGCTTTAAAACAGAGTTAAAGCAATGATGCTACTGAATGAACCTCAAAAAGACTGACTGGCATGTGATGTTCATTGTTTTTGGAAATATGAGATACATAGTGTCCAGAAGTATATGATCAACTTTTTCCCATGGTTTACTCTTAAAAAAGAAAACAAAAATCACATAAATCATAATATTGAATTACAATACTTGCAGAATCGCAGTACTTAAAAATTGTAATACATATTTAATTGACACCCAAGTATCATGATAGTATCAAATCGGGAGATAATCATATTGTCCTAGCTCTACACTCAACTCAACAGCCAGAACGTTAAATAATGGGTGCCAAGGGGTGAATGGAAAAAGGGCTGCAACATATCCTGTAGGCAAACCTACTCAGAAAGGAAAAAGCTAATTAACAAATCTGTCTGAAATATCAGGCAATGAAAATGTAAAAAAAGGACATGTAGTCATAGTGAAGTTGTATGTGTGATTTCACCCATAGTGAAATAAATCAGCATCCTCTCAGGATTAAAATTCTAATCCTTAAAATTTCGCTTCTGTTTCATTTGGCGACAAGTGTGGTTACTATGGTAACAGCAAGGACGATTAATACTACAGCAAACACTGGTTGAGCAGCTACTTTGTCAGTAATACTACAGAAGAACAGCTGCTGTGTCTGTTTCCACTACAGCCAGAAAAACTCAGATTGTTTTAATTAAGAAAGTCGCTCAATAATAATTACAACCTCCGTCTGATTTCATACTGCAGGGACAGACAATAGCTTTCCACAGTTTTGTTGGTTATCTTGTTGAGGAGTTGGAGGTTGTTCAGCTTGTCACCTGCAGCTCTCTCTAACAGCTCACTGCTCCTCACTGTTCCATAAATTTTGAATGTTTTAAAACTGATCTGCTGTCAAAAATGCAGAAAATTACCTGTTGTATTGTTTTGTAGACACATTTTTGATATCTACAGTCAATATGAAACAGCAGCAGTAGGAAATGTTGTGTGAGGCTGATCATTCAGATCAAACAGTCCCACTAGAATACAAGATGCATAGTTTCCTATAAATCCCTTGTGGTTTGGCCGTCTGCATTAATGTTTTTTTCTTTCAATATAAATGTTTACCCCAGTCACACCTCTATGAGAGTAGACTTGTCTCTGTATTAGTTGCTTGAAGAGATCAACAATTCATTTATAAATGTGTAATCTTTAAATATAAAACATATTCCACAAATACAAAAAAAGGATCTGTAAAATCAAAAAAATATCCTGCAAATATAAAACGGCTCTACAAATACACAAACTACAACTAAAGAAATATCTGTGAATACATTCAGTTAATTTACAAACAGATTTTTGAATATCTTCCTAACATTTTAAGACTTTGGAACAGGTATTTGTGAATCTGTTTTTTAATTGTGAATTGAAAAGGCATTTGTTGATCTAAATTCTAAGCTTGTGGATTTGCATTTTGCTCACACAGAGATTTGAGACAAACTTTGTTACAGTCTAAACAAAAAACCATTTGTATCCCTCGGCCATTTTTGGAAAGCATGTGATCATCTGCCTACGACGTCATTTCTGCATTTCAAAGTAAGTTTTTCTATGAGCAGTTTTTTTAAAAACAAATAATCAGCGATAAGTAACGTGCATTCAATATTTTATTAGGTTAATGTGACAGTTGGTATTAGTGTGTGTTTATTTGTTCTATGTATATAATGAGCATACACTTTAGTAAACATTTTTATTTGAGTATGAAAAGTGGAGAATTCTTAAACTGTGCCAACGGATTTGCAAACATCTTCTTTCTTCAGAGAACAAGGAATGGAGCATTTCAATGGGAACAGCATCTGCAAAGTAAGTCAAATTTATCTAGATTTTAGGATAGATTTATTGCTATGTTGTGTTTTGCATTGGACGTTTTACAGCTTTCAGTGGGTAACACTGTAATTATTGTGCTTTTTACTCTAAAACCAACCTTTCAGTTTAAGACTAGGAGGGAAGTAGCTGACGCTAGCTTCCCAGGCCTTCTTGCTAGCTAAACATTGTGTCTCCAGAGACTTCCATTTACAGTGCGACTGCCTGTCCAGTTATGAAGTGTCAGACATATTCGAGTTTCAAATTACTTTGTGTTAATGTTATGTGAAATGTTTACATTAACAGTAGAAGGTAGTTAAACCGAGTCATTAAAATCACAGCTGCAATGGCTGGAGTGATTTTGATGTGTTTTTTATTTATTAAGCTCTAGTGTGGCCAAAAAGTTTAAAAAATGTGAATATTACCAGCATTGTGTGTGGGAGCAGACTGTACACACCAAATAAATGTTTTAATTTAATAAATGTCCTGTGCCCCTGTTTGATAGGTGTGGGTCGTCCATTGGTAAGCTGACTCACCTAAGGGTTATCATCAACAACATGGGCTACTGAGGCTACCAATTTTATGACTGCACCTGGATAACTTGGAGAAGACCAGGCTGAAACTGGCAACAGATTAACTGACATACAGTACAGTGTTTAATGTGGGCAGTAAGATGTTTGTAATGTCACAGTGCAGCCAGGAGCTCAAGGGAAAGGACCCAAACGCAGACACACGACTGCAGGTAGATGCAATGAAAACACTTTAATAATCAAAGTAAACAGGCTTACAGGTAGATTAGTCAAGAGGCAATGCAGGAACAGAAAACAGTACCCCACAAAAGTTGAAGGCACAAAAGGAAACTACTGGGGAACAAATGCAAGAAAAAAACGGGATTCTTTACACAAGGAACATGAGGGATCATACACAGACGAACTGACAAGGAGTGAAGGGAACACACAGACTTAAATCCACAAGACAGGCAGGGGTAATTGGGAACAGATAAAACACGGGACAGATATTCACAGAAGCAGGTAAAAACAAAGACAAGAAGTAAAACAAACCATTCAATTCAATTCCATTTTATTTATATAGCGCCTTGACCGGCTGGGTTGAAAGAGAGAGAGAGAGGGGAGGGAAAAGCTAAGAGAAGTGCTAAGAGAACATAGCACAGTACAGGTACAACATAAATATGGTCCAGACTCTGTAGCATCAAGGGTAGAAATACCTGCATAAAGCGACAGGAGGAGAAAGGAGAGAGACGAGAAAGCACAAAACTACGGGAGAGAGAAGAAGTCAAGTTAATAACGAGCATTTATGCGATATGAATGTGTACTTATGGAGAGGAAGAGGAGGAGGGAGGAGCTAGATGCATCATTGTAAGTTCCCCAGCAGTCTAGGCCTATGGCAGCTGATTTTCGCAATGTTACATAGGTGAAAAGAGGCAGTCCTTGGAGTTTGTTTTATGTGGGAGTTAAAGGACATATTCTGATCAAAGAGTAATCTGAGGTTCCTAACAGTGGTGCTGGAGCCCAGGGCAATGCCATCTAGAGTAACTATATCATTAGATAATGTGTTTCTGAGGTGTTGGGGGCCAAGTACAATGACCTCAGTTTTGTCTGAGTTTAACAGCAGAAAGTTGCTGGCCATCCGGGTCTTTATGTCCTTTAGACATACTTGAAGTTCAGCTAACTGATTGGTTTCATCAGGCTTCATTGACAAGTACAATTGGGTATCATCTGCATAACAATGGAAGTTTATGGAGTGTTTCCTAATAATATTGCCTAAAGGAAACATATATAAAGTGAACCGAATTGGTCCAAGCACAGAACCTTGTGGAGCTCCGTTACTAACTTTTGAGTATATGGAGGATTCATCGTTAACATGCACAAACTGAAATCGATCTGATAAATAGGACTTAAACAAGTTTAGAGCAGTTCCTTTAATGCAAATTAATGTTCCATTCTCTGTAATAGGATATGATGGTCAATGGTATCAAATGCAGCACTAAGATCTAACAAGAGAAGTACAGAAACAAGTCCTTTGTCCGATGGAATTAGTAGGTAATTTGTAACTTTCACCAGTGCTGTCTCTGTGCTATGATGCACTCTAAATCCTGACTGAAAATCCTTAAATAACCTATTATCATGTAAAAAGTCCCACAACTGGTTGGTGAAAGCTTTCTCAAGGATCTTAGAGAGAAAGGGAAGGTTAGATATGTGTCTGTGGTTGGCTAAAACATCTGGATTAAGAGTAGGCTTTTAAGAAGAGGTTTAATTACAGCTGTTTTAAAGGACTTCAGTAATAAATAAATAAAGTTAATAAAAACATATTGATTATATCTAGTAAAGAGGTGCTAACTAAGGGTAAAACTTCCTTAAGCAGCCTAGTTGGGATGGGGTCTAAGAGACAAGTTGATGGTTTGGATGAAGACATTGTTGAAATTAGTTGGCAGAGGTTGATGGGAGAAAAACTGTCTAAGTATATATCAGGTTTTACAGCTGTTTCTAAGGTCCCCATTTTTGAAGAAAAATCCGTGACAGTTGACAAAACTAGAATTTTACCATTAAAGATGCTCATGAAATCGTTACTACTGAGAGCTATGGGAATACATGGATCAATGGAGCAATGACTCTCAGTCAGCCTGGCTACAGTGCTGAAAAGAAACATCAAGTTAAACCTCACAAATGATATACCGGAGGCAATATGGGGTTCAGTACACCAAGGACACTTGGTGTACAACCTTTGAATTCCTACTGCTGGCAGAAATGCCTTTACTACATGTCTATCTGATAGAGTGCTGTAGCTAACTTTAAGGAACTGATTCCATCAGCACTTAATTCACTGCCATGTTTCAATATAAAAGAGGACTAACTATTAGAGACAAAATTCATCACCTCCTGCTCTCAACTGGCACTGATTTATCTTCAAACACAGGAACCTCAGAAACAGCTGTAAAACCTGATATATATTTAAAGTTTTTTTTCCCCCATCAACCTTTACAAACTAACTTCAACAATTTCTTCATCTAAATCATCAGACTTTTTCTTAGACCCCATCCCAACTAGGCTACTTTTGCCCTTAGTTAGCACTTCCTTATAAGATATAATCCAATATGTCTTTATTAAGAGGCTATTTACTGCTTTCCTTTAAAGCAGCTGAAATTAAACCTCCCCTTAAAAAGCCTAATCTTAGCCTGGCAAGAGTCTTTAAACTTATAGGAAGGACCTCTGTAATGCCAGAGCTGATATTACTCATCTTTAATAGAGGAAAATAAAAAAACCCTAGGTTTCTTTTCAGCACTGTAGCCAGGGTGACAGAGAATCATAGCTCCATTGATCCATGTATTTCCATAGCTCTCAGTAGTGACGATTTCATGAGCTTCTTTAATGGTAAACTAGGCTGCTTAAGGAAGTTTTACCCTTAGTTAGCACCTCTTTACTAGATATAATCAATATGTCTTTATTAACAGGCTATGTACTGCAGTCCTTTAAAACAGCGGTAATTAAACCTCTTCTTAGAGCCTACTCTTGATCAGGATTTTTTAGCTAACTATAGACTATACCATATCTAACCTTCCCTTTCTTTCTAAGATCCTTGAAAAAGCTTTCACCAACCAGTTGTGGGACTTTTTACATGATAATAGGTTATTTAAGGATTTTCAGTCAGGATTTAGAGTGCATCATACTACAGAGACAGCACTGGTGAAAGTTACAAATTACCTTCTAATTGCATCGGACAAAAGACTTGTTTCTGTACTTGTCTTGTTAGATCTTAGTGCTGCATTTGATACCATTGACCATCATATCCTACAACAGAGAATGGAACATCATTTGCATTAAAGGAACTGCTCTAAACTTGTTTAAAACCTATTTATCAGATCTTTTGTTTATGCATGTTAACGACGAATCCTCCATATACTCAAAAGTTAGTAACGGAGCTCCACAAGGTTCTGTGCTTGGACCAATTCGGTTCACTTTATATATGTTTCCTTTAGGCAATATTATTAGGAAACACTCCATAAACTTCCAATGTTATGCAGATGATACCCAATTGTACTTGTCAATGAAGCCTGATGAAACCAATCAGTTAGCTAAACTTCAAGTATGTCTAAAGGACATAAAGACCCGGATGGCCAGCAACTTTCTGCTGTTAAACTCAGACAAAACTGAGGTCATTGTACTTGGCCCCCAACACCTCAGAAACACATTATCTAATGATATAGTTACTCTAGATGGCATTGCCCTGGACTCCAGCACCACTGTTAGGAATCTCAGATTTGTATTTGATCAGGATATGTCCTTTAACTCCCACATAAAACAAACTCCAAGAACTGTCCTTTTTTCACCTACGTAACATTGCAAAGATCAAGCACATCCTTTCTCAAAAAGAATGCTGTTAGCACGAGTACTGAGAGGAACTAGGAAAAGACATCAAATTTCTCCTGTCTGGCTCCCCTAGTTATGTTGCTATAGGCCAAGACTGCCAGGGGACTTCCCATTATGCAACGAGGAAAGAGAACACAGCACAATAAAGGTACTACATAAAGATGTATAATAATAACAGGGTGAATAATAATACTAATAAAACTAAATATAATAATAATAATATAATAATCATAATCATGATGGGGATGGGGTCTAAGAAAAAGTCTGATGATTTAGATGAAGAAATTGTTGAAGTTAGTTGGTAAAGGTCAATGGGGAAAAAAACTGTTTAAATATATATCAGCTGTCTCTGAGGTTCCTGTGTTTGAAGATAAATCAATGCCAGTTGAGGGCAGGATGTCATGAAGTCATCACTACTGAGAGCTGTAGGAATACTTGGATCAATAGAGCTATGAGTCTCTGTCAGCCTGGCTACAGTGCTGAAAAGAAACCGAGGGTTTTTTTTATTTTCCTCTATTAAGATGAGTACTACAGAGGGCCTTCCTATATGTTTTGAGACTATCCTGCCAGGTTTTCGCGTAGTTGGCTTGAATATGCGTGTTTGGGAATTAAACCATGAAGCTAACCTATTTTGTTTTATTATTTTCTTTTTTTTTTTAGAGGGTCAATAGAGTTGAATGTCATTTGCATTGAGCCTACAGCACAATAAACAAGATGATCAATTGTGGAGGGACTAAAGTTAGCACATGTGTCCTCTGTTATATTGAAACATGGCAGTGAATTAAGTGTTGATGGAATTACTTCCTTAAATTTAGCTACAGGACTATCAGATAGAAATCTTGTAAAGGCATTTTTCCCTAATGGTTTGTGGTCCAGTAATAGGAATTCAATAGTTATTTAATAAGGATCCAATAAAGAGGATTATGCGGAAAGACTAATGTTCAATTTTGGTGCTGAAAGTCAGAACAAGGTTGAGGGTGTGGTTAAAACAGTGAGTAGGTTTATTTACACTCTGAATGAAGCCAATTGATTTTAATGAGACAAATGTAGTGCTAAAGCTATCATTATCAACGTCCACACAAATATTAAAATCACCTACTATAATTACTTTATCTGTACTAAGGACTGAACTTGATTAAAAACTCTGAGAATTTGGGCCAGGAGCAAAGTACAGCACAACAAATAGGATAGGCTTTAATGTTTTCAAGGTTGACTAAGAACCAGGCCTCCGACTGAGTTACAGTTGAGTTTAGGTTTACGGTTGATAAATAGGCTTGAGTTGAAAATGGATGCAACTCCACCTCCTTGGCCGGTGCCTTGAGGAATGTGACTGGGGGGAGTGGATTCAATTAGGTTAACATAGTTAGCATGACATAGCCTGGTTTGAGTAGGACAAAATATGATGATCTGATATTAGATTGTTTACTAATACAGCTTTGGTTGGGAGTGATCTAATGTTTAAGAGTCCACATTTAATTCTCCTATTTTGTTGTACGTTTGCAGTGGTGGTCTTAATTTTTATTAGGTTTTTATGTACAACTCCTCATCTGTTTACTTTTGAGTTAATTAATTTAGGTGTTTGGGGAGCAGACAAAGTCTCTATGGGGTTTTGAGTGGGTGACTGCCCTAATGGAAGCACAGAGAAGCATATAGTACTGCAACTGTACCTTCTGGTCTCAACTCTGGGTTGTCATGGATTTGGTCTACTAATAAACTAAAGAGCTGCTTCATCCAACATGGGATGTATGCGATCTCTCCTAATCAGACCAGGTCCTCCCCAGAAAGTCCACCAATTATCTACTAAATCCAACCCCTGCAGAAAACAGACATTAAAAATAAGCCTTTTTTCAAGTGTCAATCCACTGTTACTTTTTATTTAATGAACTTAAAAAAAAGAAAAAAGAAACAATAATTGCAGTATGTTTAAAAGTTTGGGCCCCCTTCTACTTGTAAAACACTCAGTCCTTCTTTAATTCGTCAGGCTTTAATTGACAGGATATGACTTGTGAGGCCGTAAGAATTGTCATTAAGAATTGTCAGCTGATCATAAATTCTCTGACTATTCAAATGTCGTGGTAACACTCAAGAACCATGGGAACTGTGGAACTCAAGATCTGAAAGATCAAGATAGCTGTGCAGTGCTGATGCACAAACCAGGTCTACATGGAAGAGTCATCAGAAGGAAAGCTTACCTGCAACCTCATCATCATCTCTAAAAGTCAGCATCTGAGGTCTGCAAAGCAACATCTGGTTAAGCCAGAGTGGTTTTGGAAACAAGTGCTGACAGATGAAGTTAAAACTGAGCCCTTTGACCACAATCACCAAAGGTGTGTTTGGGGGAAAAAAGGAGCACCATTTGATGAAATTTATATCTTGCCAGCTGTTAAGCATGGGGGTGGAAATATTCAGCTTTGGGGTTGTGTGGCAGCCAGTGACACAGGAAACACGGTAGAGATAGAACTAAGAATGGATTCCACTAAATATCAACAAATGATGGATACAAATGCCCTGCAGTCAGTCAAGAAACTGAAAGTGAAATGAGGCTGCTACAGCAGGACAATGATCCAAAGCAGACCTCAAAATCCACCATGAACTTCTTCAAGAAACACAAGCTGAAGCTTTTGGAACAGCCAACTCAGTCGTCTCACCTGAACATCACTGAAAATCTGTAGTTAGATCTTAAACATACTGCATGTGCAGGGCAGCCTAAGATATCTCACATCTTGAAGTGATCTGTAGGAAGAGTGGCTGAAAATTCCCAAACTAGGTTTCCCAAACCTTTGCACATGGCACAATTTTTGTTTGTGTTTTTCTATTTTTTAAATTCATGAAAAAAAGTAGCAGTATTAACATTTGGAGAAAGGTCAATTTTCTGTATGTTTACTGCAGGGGTTGTATTTACTCCTTTTCAAATCAACCAAATATGTAATTTGCCCAGGGCTGCCCAAAGTTTTGCCTACAACTGGACATTTTTTTTATTTTTTGTTGTTAGACAACTGAACAGGGATTAAATAGGGATTAAGTTGTGGCCCTTAAACACTACATGTTCATCAGCAGTCATTCCCAAACTGCTCCTGCAGATAAATTCCTTATTTTGTTTTGACGTTTGACAAAATCAGCATGAATCCAGATTAATGACAACTAGTTTGGCTATATTGGCATTTAAAATAAATAGAGAAAGTTTAAAGAGACAGAAAACTTTACTGCTACACATCACCCAACCCTCACTGGGCTGGTTTACATGATCATTTTGTTAAAGCTACATTTTACCCTGTTCACACATTGCCTTAATGTGGATTTACTGGAAGAAACATCTTGTGCTGCACCTCCGCTGGTTGAACAAGCTGCCAAACAAACATCCACCAGGGAAAAAAAGCAATGCCAGCACTAGTTTGCAGGCTAGAGAGCTAATTGACTACTCGGCTATGGCACATTGAGCAGCTTAAAAGCTTTTGTTAACAATATTACAACAGCATAACAACATTGGTCAGTTTAAATGGTGACTGTTGTTGTCATTATTCTTCACCACCACCATTGTCTGCCCTTGGCTTGTAAACAACAGTTTCTGGTAAAAGTTTTACACTGTGTCTCCATCAATTAAACATATACTAAAGGAACTTTTCTGATGTATCTTCAAAGACATTCTCCTCCTTTCAGTGCTCAAAATATAAACAGCACATTTGCAAACCACTTTTAGTGCAAAAAGGGACAACTTTTGTGATTTCAGTTTAACTTTGTTCTAATCTAATGTCATCTCATCTCTGTATGTGCATGCATATGGCCTGCCCTACATTTCAATTTACTGTAACTGCTTTGTCACATCATGTTTATAAAATCTTTTTTACAGAATGTGTACACAGAGTTAGTATTCAAACTACAATAACCCATCTCCCCTTACGTCTACCCTTCCTTCTTTCACCCCTCCCATCCATCCATCCCTCCATCTCCAGGTCAATGTGTTTGTCCTGTTGTCTGTGGTGTGTGTGCTCCTTAATCTGGCTGGATTCATCTTGTGCTGCCAGGGAGCCCAGCTGGTTTCCAGTATGACCAGCTGCCAACTGGTGAGGCTGCTACCTGTTTCTGTCTCTCTGGTTTTGGTATTATCATTTGATTTTCTGCATTCTTTCTCCTTCATGTTGACATCTGCTTTCCTCGTGTGTAAACTTCTGATTCAGAATCTGTTGTGCCAGGAAATGGACATTATAAAGAATTTATCAAGACTACAGGAAGTGTTGGGGAATTGTTGATTTTGCATCAACAGCAAACAGCATTAATGTCAAACTGACATAAAATATATCAAAAAACAGGTAGACGTCTCCCTAAAATATTATCAAATATACTTATAGAGCAGGACAAATTAGGAATAGTGGCCTGCTTTGATATGAAAAAAGTATGTAATAACTAGACTGGCACTCAGAAGAGCGCATACCTCAACCAAGACGAGAAATGCCCTATCTCGCAATGTTAAGGAAAGTAATAAAAAAAGTTCCTGGATTCACCCCTTTAACTGGATCTGCACCAAAATCTAATGGGTTCTTCCTTGGCCCATTCCCCATCCTCCCACAAGGTTTGGTCCAAATCGGTTCAGGATTTTTTGTGTGATCCTGTTGACAAATAAACAAACAATCAAACCAACAAACAGACACAGGTGAAAACATACCCTTCTTGGTGGTGGAGGTAATGAGGATGATGAGTGTTGAGTAGTAGTGCCAATTCCAGATCCTGCAACCCCTGAATCAGAGCTACTTGCTGAATGAGGACAAAGAAAGAGAAGACACAGAGAAAAAGTACAAACTACGGGAAGACACAAAGTAAATGATATGAAGTAGTGTGATTATAAATAGAGAGAAAGATAAAGAGAGAGACAGAGAGAGGGAAAGAGGGGGAGGGAGGGAGAGAGAGAGAGAGAAAGGGAGGAATAGAGGAAGAGAGAAAGGTAGGGAGGGAGGGGGGGACAAGATTTATGAGGCCTTAATATACGATCGAGCTTGGTTATTAAAGGCTACAAAGTCTTTAATAACCAAGCGAGAAGGATTTTGAATTCTATTCTGGATTTTACAGGGAGCCAATGCAGAGAAGCTAATATAGTAGAAATCTGATCTCTTTTTCTAAGTTCTATCAGTACTTCCGCTGCAGAATTTTGGATCAACTGGAGGCTATTTGTAGAGCAATTTGGACAGTTATTACAGTAGTCAAGTATAGAGGTAACAAATGCATGGACTGGTTTTTCGGATTCTTTTTGAGATGTTGTGCTGCTGACACTGTGTACTGAGTGAGGTGATCATTAATGTCTACCCAAGTTGTAATGTCCTTTAAAGGTCACCAGAATAATTAAGAGTCTGGGGACCATGAATATCCATACCACTGTTTATGTTGTATTCTTTGCACAGTCACCAAATAAAGTAGTACGTGTTATGTATAGCTGATCAGTTGATTTTGCTGCTTAGTATATGCTGTAAAAGCTATTATTTTTAGCTGCTCCTGATGAAGAGGTCTTGATCTTTCTGGGATGTCATGAATTAAGGAGTGTATCACATCAAATCCTACCCTCTCTCTTTTGCTCTCTCTCTTTCTCTCCTTCTCTGTTTTTTCAGAGTGAGGATGGAGATGTATGTTACTGCTGCTCCGTCTCCCACACCTCCAAATGTCCAGAGGAAAAGCTGCTGGAGCTCCACCCTGCCCACTCCTGCAGCACCATGAGGATCCTGCTCAAGGTACACCTTTATACAGCACTGCATAGTCACTGTGAGCTGTCTGTTGAATACATTCTAAGTAGGAATGCAAATTTAATCTATTTTCACTTACATGCAGTCATAAATATCGCACATTCCTCAGTCTTTGTACTACAGTATGTGAGTTGTTAAATCTCCTGCTATTCAAGCGTTACAGTTAATTGTGTTTGCTAGTTGAAGCTGAAAGCATGAAACATTGCTTCTCAAACAATGCTTTTCAATGAACCTGTTGTCTTCTACACCAGGTTCTTGAAATGCTGATGAGTTTATGGTTGTGGACGTTATTTGGAGATTTTGGGCCTTATTTTAATCATGCAAGTGTAATGACCATGGCATGTACTGTACATGCAAAACATTGACTTTTTCAATGCAATGCAGATGGATTTACCAATGTTCCTTCTTTCAACACATTCAATTTTATTTGTGATGTGAAGTGATGTTCAGAAACAAATGTGTCTCTGACACATCTATTCTCAATCCAAAGTCTAAGACACATTTTCCACCAAAATAACAACAACATCACACATCAACACTTCTGAGTATTTTTGCTGACCATCTGCAAATTGACCATCTTCTAATGGCTACTTCCAGCATGATAATGCACCATGTCACAAAGCAAAAGTCGTCTCAAACTGGTTTCAAGAACATGACAATGAGTTTACTTCAGTGGCCTCTCCAGTCATCAGGGGCCTCATTTATAAAACAGTGTTTGGATCCATATCAAAAGTGTACATGCACACAAAAGCTGAAAATGGCGTACACAAAGAATTAATCAGGGTTAGAAAACAGTGCGAATGCACACCTCCACACAATTTCCATTTATAAATCACAATCATCTTGAAAATGTGCACACTTTGGCAAACTTCATGCTCTGCCCAAAAGAATGGTCAATGCATATCCCTTATGTATATTGATATGCATATTATTGCTGTGGAGTATGGAGGCAGTGTTACAAACAAAACAAAGTTTGCAGGCTGATGGCTGCAGCTGTTAATGCAACAAACAGGACAATTTCCCTGATTATACAAAGTGATCACACATGGAGGTGGGTGCCTTGAACGCTTTGTTGCGCATCGTCAGAGCATTGACCGACCAGCGAAGGTCCAGAGACACTGAAGCTCACCTCTTAGTATTTGTTAAGCATCTATAGAGTATAGACACGTACACAGCTGATAAAATCACACACAAAATATTAAAAAAAAAACCCACAAAAAATCCTGTATTTAACTCCACAATCCAGCATATAGGTGTTTCTCTCATTGTTACAGTTGATTATTAATACAGGTGGTGTTGGGTGAGGTGGCTGTAGAAGGCAGAGTGTGTGTGGCAGCCATTACAGTGTCTCCAGTGCATTTTGTGGGCCTGACAGCACAGTCATGTTCACTGCAACAATTTTACAAACAGTTTTTAGTTTTAGTTTTATGAAAACTAAAATCATACTTGGTGATATATGCACAATATTAGAAGATATTATTTAAAACTATTGATGTCCTGTTCTGGAATTGTTTAATGCTATGTGATGTTATCTGGGATTTCTACAATGAGCCTAGTTAATGTGGCTGAGTTGAAAAGGACTCAATATATTCATATGTAATAACAGGGAAAGGCAAGTCAGACTTTCCTGAATCCTGCTACCTGATATGTAGTGGCAAAATACTAGCATTTCAGGAGCTACAGCGCGCTCCACAACTGGCCGCAAAAGTCAGTAGCATGCAGTCCGGCCCTCTTCTCTGTGATCCGGGGGAGGGGAATGTGATGGTGAGACAGCACTGATGAAATATTCAGTTGAATTTGATTTGAGATTTGAGTTGGCTTATATCTTCTACAATTGAAAGGTGCTTATGGAATAGTAATGGCTTACTAGCACAAATAAAACTGGTGGTTTGAATTTTTTGATAAAGTGGATCTATAAGTAGCGTGTGATATGAAGTGAAATTAAATGTGTGAGATGGATCATTATAAATTAGGCCCCAGATCTGAATCCAGTAGAACATCTATGGGGTGTGGTAGAACAGGTGACTGGCAGCATGAATGTGCAGCTGACAAATCTGCATAAATGATGTTATGCAATTATGTAAAAATCAGAATGCAGAATCTCAGAGGACAGTTTACAACATCTTGTGGAATCCATGCCATGAAGATTTGAGGCTGTTTTGAAAGGCAAAGGGATATCATACCCAGTATTAGTATGGAATTCCTAATAAAGTGGTCACTGAGTGTATGTTAATGCTGTTTGATATTTGCTACACATTCCCTCAACATATTCAGCTTCGGCTCTATGTTGATTGATGTTGCAATAGAGACATAACAGGCTCTCAAATGTCTGAACTTATTATCATGTTTAATACCCAACCTTCAGGAAAAAACAACACCCCGCTGGCCTAATTTGAATAAACTCCATACACAAATCAATGTTTGCACCATGTATGCTCTACCAGGTAGTAAAGTACCAAAGAGCAGAGCAAAACACATTTAAACTATTAATTATCATCTTTTTGTTCTTCACTATTTTTACACCCCATAAAAATTGAGCCTTTGGTTTGTTTTGCTCTATCTTAACTGATCTGATTGTGTCTTTTTCTCCCCCAGAAAGTGTTGTTTGCACTGTGTTCTCTGAACGCTCTGACCACAGCTGTGTGCCTAATGGCAGCTGCCCTGAGGTACCTGCAGATCTTCACAGCAAGGACACCCTGCATGGTATGATCACAAACAGCCAGGTGTGCTGCTACCAGGCTAATGTTGGGCATTACCTACAATGGGTTGATGCTGTAGCCTACTGCTTGGAAATATCCACATCAGAAATAAGATATGAGATGAGGATGTTTTTATATCCAGAGTAACTGTGCATTTCAAGAAGAAAAACAGTTATCAGTCTGAGTGTCACAGACTGAAGTACTTATTGAAGGACTCATTAAATAAGAGACAAATGAGAAGACTAAAATGTGGGAGTACAGGGAAAGATGATGGAAAATTAACAAAATGGTAAACAGATTATTCAACGTGGGGTTATTAAAATAAATAATATTAACAAATATTAACAAACCAACAAACCGGGGGGGTAGGGGGTAGCTTATCATAAAGAATGGGACAAGTAAGGATTTCTTCTCCATGATGGCTTAAAAGGTTAAAAAAGCTTTGAATAACTTTTTAAACCATGTTTGGTTTCTGTGCAATCAGTGCATTTTAATAGTTCTTGGTATCTTTTGTTCCTTTTGGGCTGCGTTGGATCAGTCCCTGAATGATAGCACTGTACATCCTTCCCTGATGTGTCCATTCACCATGTGACCCAACAGTTATCCGATATGCCTAAAGAAGTGCATCTAATGTAAAAGTATTTAAGAAGATATGTGATGTTACGTGTCCTTGCTCTGTGATAGGACGAGCCCAGAGCCACAGTGGAAGAAAGGGAGGAGCATACTCAGGTCACAGACCCAGATGAGTTTGTGGCCCCAGCCCCTCCTCCCTCCTACTTCTCCACTTTCTACTCATACACACCACGTCTGGCTCGCCAGTAACTGCCCACACACACACACACACACACACACACACACACACACACACACACACACACACACACACACACACACACACACACACACACACACGCAGTGTCAGTGATGTAATGCTAATTATGTTTTTACAGTGCTTTTCATCCATCAGTCTTCTATTTACCATCCCAGTCCAGGAGCTTCATTTATAACCACTGCATGCACACAAAACAGGGGAGAAACTTGACAGTATAATGTGCGTACCTGTACGGAACTCTGTGTCAGGTGTACAAACATTTTGGAGACAATAGAAACTGGCAACACAGATGGCGAGGTAGTGAATTGAAGCTGCATTTTATAATGGTCCTAGTCATTCATTTAATTTCACTTCATACCAAATTATGAATAACATATTCACTTTGTTATAAATATTCAGACCAGTGGTGTTATGTTGCATTTGTGCTTTTAGTTGGAAATAAGTCATTCCATAAGAACCTCTCTATTTTAAAAGTTTTGAGTTGAATGGTATGTTCAACCCAAATCATAACCAATCTGTAAATGGTTATGATTTGCATTCGGAAAGTATTCAGACCCCTTCAGTTTTTTTCAACTTTTTTTATGTTGCAGCCTTATGCTAAATTTAAAAAATATATTTTTTTCCGTCTTCAATCTATGCTTACCCCATAATGACAAAGCAAAACAGAATTTTTGAAACTTTTGAAAATTTATTAAAAAGGAAACACACACACACACACACACAGTTATTTCTGCCCCCTGCGCTAGAAAGTCTGGATCTGTGCCTGCAAACCACCTACTGCCCCCATGAGCCTGCTCAACACCCACTGCTTCAATTATTATGATTATCATCTATTATTATATTTAGTTTTATTAGTAATATTATTCACCCTATTATTTAAATGATTAGTTTTATTATTAGTTACGGTTATTATTAGTAATTATTATTATTACACATATTTATGTTATACATCTACTGCGCTATGCCCCCCCCCCCCCCTTCTCCTTCTCTCTCTCTCTTTCTCTCTCAACCCAGCCAGTTGGGGCAGACGGCTGCCCACCATGAGCCGGGTTCTGTTCAAGCTTTCTACCTTTTAAAAGGGAGTTTTTCTTTGCCACTGTCGCCAGTTGCTTGCTCATGGGGGAATGGTGGGTCTCTGTAAATATAACTATAAAGAGTATGGTCTAGACCTGCTCTCCATGAAACATGCCCCTCTGTTATGATTTGGTGCTATATAAATAAAATTGAATTGAATTGAATTGAACTGAATTGAATTGAAAACTGAAATATCACGCTGATATAAGTATTCAGATCCTTTGCTATGACACTTGAAATTTAGCTCAGGTGCACCCCATTTCTCTTGATCATCTTTGAGATGTTTCTGTACCTTGATTGGAGTCCACCTGTGGTAAATTCAATTGATTGGACATGATTTGGAAAGGCACACACCTCGGTTTTTGCACTCATATGCATTGTCAGCTATGAAACTATATATAGACAGGTGATGACTGTGCTTGCGAGCGACCAGATGCTGTTTGTCCGTCTTTTCCACCGAACAGCGTAAAGCAGATCCAGTGGCTAGAGGAAGTGTGCTGTCCCGTTTCTCCTAGCTCATCAGCTGAGTCGGGCCTTGCATCTCTGGCCGGGCACAACGTGCGTGGAGCAATGGAGTGATTCCAGAGAGTTGTGGACATTCTGAAATAAAAGGGAATCAAGCACATTCTATTTCTTTTAAAACTGCTTGGCTTGCAGAAGAATTTACCAGTTACACCAGCTAATTAGCATTGTCTTAAAATAAAATTGAGGCCAGTGATAATGTAGGACAATGTGGTCCTTTATACTACTCTACAGAAAAGGGGTATCTCTTTTACTGCCACAGGTGGTACAGCATAGAGCATAGGTTTTTGTCGATAAAATGACATCATGGGCCACTGAGCTACAGTACCAAACATTACTGTAAATGCTGATACCATGGGCAGAGTTCAGGTAGGAATGTGATAAGTTGAGTATTGTGGGAAACGGAGTCAATACGGAGGCATGTGACACTTCTTGTCACTTAAAAAAAATCAACAAAATATGGATTTTCCTTCCATTTTTGCATACAACTGTATATCTATATCCATGAGGGTTTTGCTCTGACCATATATAATTAATTCTGCAAGTGTGGTGGGCAGATTATGAGGTTCGTCCATGTGTGTTAATTTGATTGTGATTTATAAGGGAAAAAATGCAGTGTGTGTGTGCACTGTTTTATAAATCTGATTATTTTATGGTGTACCATCACTTCTGATCAAAGCACAGTTTTATAAATGAGGCCCCTGGACTGTTAATCCTAATAGACTGCTTGTACAGTTTCACTCCAATCTCTGTGTTGTGTACAACACTTTGACTGTACTTACATTTTTATTTCAGTCCTGCTTTTAGTGTTGATGTGTCTGACTAGCTTGGTAGCCCATGATAACTCACTGGTTATTTTGTTGTTTGACTTTTGTGTTTCAGGATGCTCGGGGACAGTGTGATACCTCTTCCTCATATCTTTGGGGCTCGGATCAAAGGGGTAGAGGTCTTTTGTCCGCTAGATACCCCACCTCCATATGAGGCTGTTGCTGGAAGCTCCACCAATGCAGTCACACAGGTACACTCCAAATTAGCATCCTTTACCCTATAGCCTGACTGATATTGGATTTTTAAAACTTATACTGATATAAATACTTGAGGGTTGTAAAAATCATGTAATATATCGGCCAATAGTATTTTTTTTTTTTTAACATAAACACATATCAATCTTGACAAGGAGCCCTTAAATTTTTTTTAAAGGATTTTGACCAAGATGCACACTGTGTGGGACATTTTACAGTTGAAAGATCAACTATGTAAGGGAGACTCTGACCTCAAGTGTAGTTTGGCAATTCTGTCCTGCAGTTTCTTGTTTCTCACACACAAGGATACCGGTATATCTGCAATAAGCGACTTGGCTGATTAATCTAGCTCTGAATTATAATCTTGACACATCAAGATTATAATGTGTTTAAGAGACCATGCCAGTGGGTTTGTATTTGTAGTCCATTAACTATGTGGATTTTACTGACCGTTTTCCACACTAATCGACGTTTGAGATTTTCATCTTCTAAACATAAAAGTTTTTTTGACATTTTCTGTCCCAGGCTGAAAATTGCGGTTGTGTACTACTACATTGTACATTGTTCTGCCTTTCAGAGTCTCTTATTATCTTAAATATTAATCTTCTGGACCTTCTCTTTTTGAAGGTAACACGGGTATGGAAAATGATTAAACTTTTGCTGTGAATAGTTGCAGTCAAGGTTTGTAATGGATTAATAAAAAAAAATTCTACATGTGTCACACATGAGGGCTCATTACAGAAAAGTAATTTTTGATGTTGCCGAAGGAAACAATGCGCTACAACACATCATAACCAATACATAACAATTAACAACAAAGTTTTGATGAAACCTTTTCTCCATTGAAACCATGTCACAAATCTTTCTGAATTAATAGGACTCAATGCTAAATTTTTTGAATGTCACATATTCATACCAGCATCAGGCATGTGTTGCAAAAATGACCAAAGTTACATCAACATCTTTCAGATCATCAGTGCACTGCTTCACTGCAGACTAAACATTGGAGCGTACATGATTGCATCACTAAGACAGTATTTTAAATGGTCTCTAATGCATCATCACACAACAAAAACAAACAAACACACACACAAATAATAATACTGACTGAGTGTTCACTGTGATGGATTACCCACCACAAGCAAAAGTTTGTATTTGTGTTTTTTCTACTGTAATTTTTTAGGGTATTTAACTAAATTTTATAGGTTTAACTGCCCTATCTTTAAAACCTGAGTAAATTTGGAAACTGGCAACTCATCATGTTAATGAATTCTGAATGTAAAAAGATAAATAAATTTGTCAAACTCTTGATAACCAAATCAACCTTTTTAACTAGTTCATATAACTATACCAGTGTGATGGTCTCTGTTTATTTCAGGAGACAGAGATTGCTCTGACAGGGTTAACTATGAACCCGGCTACAACTCCACCTCCACCCACCTGTGTTCGAGGTAGGACCCATGTCCACACACCAGGTAGGATGGGCCTTGATCTAGGGGATGGCAGAAATATGACTGACTGGTTGATCAGGGAACATAAAACTCAGAGACAACTGCTCTGTGAATCTTTGTACTGCCCTCTGATTCACTGATAAGGTGGAACAAAACATTAAGACAGTTGTGCTCCTGTTTCTGTCACAGTAGCCATATTATCAAGCAGTTGGTAACATGGATTTGCTGTTACATCGTTTGAGTTTTCCTACTCACATTGCCATGAGGGGTGAAGGGGCTACATGGTCTGTGTGGATGTGCAGTGCAGCTTAGTATGTGTACATGTGTGTTAAGCCTGCATTTCATTATGTATTGTTTTTTAGTTTGCAAACCATGTACCACTAACCCAGCTATGCCGACTCTCACTCTGATGGTCCTCCTAATCCAGAGAATTCACCAGAGCTCTGTAACAATGTCCAAGTACAAGCACTTCACCCCTCCTGACAATAGCTAGGCTTCACAGGCCAAGCAGGGAGACTACTGTAACTAATGTTGATTCCAACTACAGTTTAAACACAAACACAATGTTGCAGCCTGTCCTGAAATAGTACCTGATGTGGGGATTTAGCCATGGTCCTCATGCATTTAACCTGAATTGTTTGTACTCTCAGCCATGGCTGGAAAATTCGTTAAAGCAAGATACATGCTTTTGTTTTCTTGTCTAGCAATATTAAAATGAAGATTATCCATAGAATGTCCATTCCATTTTATGTGCACGTGATGGATGACAAACTCGAAATTAGAAAAACTCAATTTTCATTTTCACTTTTATGTTAGTCAAACATCAAAACCACTGGGCAGGATGTAACATCCGATTAAGTCAAAATGCACCATACAGGTGCAGGTCATTTTTATTTAATTCATGTCTTGGATGTCTGTTCATTCAGACCACAACAGCAGCCAATCACATGACTGGCTCTGCAATAAACTGTTATTGTAAAGAGAATCAGGAAACACCCTTAAGCAATGTGTGCTACATTTCTCTGGACACAAACATTTGGGATAGGAACATCCACCCATCTTCTATCAGTCTGTGTTATTTGATTAAAATTAATGTCAGACACTGCCTTTTCTTCTAATAGCACGTGTGTCCATCTGTCTGTATCTGATCAGACATGAGTCCCCAAATGATATCGGTGTCAACAGGCATCGTTCCGCAGGCTAAGCCACAGCAGCAGCTGCTTCCTCAGTGGCAGCAGCACACTTCAGGACTGACCCCCTGGAAGAAAGCAGGGATCTGCCGCTCTAAAAGTGACCCAGTGTTGATGGACCTTGCTGCTAGAGGTTGGCTTTTTTTTGCTCATGAGGAACTATGCAGTCTTTGGAAACTGGTACTCCAGTTTGAGATGAGACCACTTTGACACACCAAATCAGCAAGTCATCCAGTCAATCTGTCCCATTGGAGAACTGACAGTTATCCATCAACACTCTTTGTTCACCCTTTGAGATTTATTCAGCACACTATCTAAAAACCATCCAACAAATTTGAAATCAACTGTGTGTGAAAGAGTCAGAGTCAAGTGGGAGTTACCAAAAATATCATATTAACCGTTTAGGAATTACAGACATTTTTATACATAGTCCCTCATTTCCAGAGGCGCAAAAATAATTGTAAAAACCAACACAATTATAAATATAAGAATTATTTTTAATACTTGGATGAAAACCATTTGCAGTTACCACCCTGTTGCTGTACAAATAGTTATGGACCTTAACTGTATATGATCATATCAGTCCAGTGCTATTTCACTCATTATTCTACTTGTATCTCGTGTTGTAAATGGTCACATTATAAACGATGGGACATGACGAGCATTTCATTACTTAAGAATAAAACAATTTCCAAAAAAAGAAAAGAAAAAATAGAAAGGATGCACAGATTTAATTAGTACCTCCCACTTAAACAGGCAGAATATGGAGTTATAACCAACCAGTCTGATGTGTGTAGAGGTGTGTTAAATTTGCAGCAGCCTGGTTTAATTTGCACTGCACTCTGACGTAGCACTTCTCCAATCAGAGGCTGCTTTATCACCAGACGTGTTCTGCTGACTTCAGATGGTTGCAGAGTTTTAATGAACTGAAGGAGAAACATTTGATACACTGTAAAGCAGCTGTGGGCAAGATATACTGTAAGAACCACTTATTAATTAGATCAGTGCAGAATGCTCTACCATTGTCCCTCCTTTAACCACATAAAACATACTGTTTTAAGTACAGTTAAGGATTTCGGCATTTTTTCAACCCTTTTTCTTAAGCCACAAATTTCTTCATGGTTTTTTCCTTTGGTAATTTGAACCACTAGTTTCATGCTTCAAGCACTGTTTGCACATGAAGATAGGTTGGATATATTTGGATAATTGTGGAACCTGAACCATCTTCTCCCCCTCATGTATGCTGTAGCGTGGAGTGGCAGCGACACTCCCCTCGCTCCTTTTACTCAGACAACAGATTCTTCCACCCAGACCTCCCAGTCCACACTGGCTGCACACACCCAGGGCCAGGTCACACTGCGACACTTCAACAACGAGATTAAGACTCCCCGCCGGCCCCGACCCTGCTCCTTGGTGGACTACAAGAGCTACCGAGACACGCAGCAGTTGGTCAGGAAAATCCTGGAGCAGCCGGACACCCAGAGCCTGGTCCCCGAGGTCCAGCAGCTGGTGGACAGCATACGAAATGTCTTGCAGTCAGATCAGGAGCACATGGAAGAGGCTGTACGCTGTGCCAGTTACATAGAACAGGTAGGAGTTCGTACAGAAACATTTATCATTCAAAACAAAAAACTCTGAAGCATTTTCAACACAAACTTCAACACAACATTAGAACCTTCATGAAGGAAGATTTATTACAGGACTGTTGAATTGGACTGCGTTAGTTCAAGATCATCAATCAATACTAATTAATAAATGATATGTTTGTTCTGTGCAACATCTATATTTTCAGGTGCCATGAAACAATATTTTTCTGTTTTCTTTCAGGTGTTCACTGACTCAGACATTGGTCCCATTCAACCTAAATCATGCCAGCAGCAGCCAGCAGGCAGTTCCTCTCAGTCTTTTCACCTCCCTCCCAGGAGAAGGCCTGGTCTGCTGCACCTCCAGAGCTGTGGGGACCTTAGCTCCTTTACCTGTGCAGCACTTGAGTCAATAGAACACCAAGGAGATAATAGAAAGGTTGTGTTGAGGGCAGGCTCTAGAGCAGGTTCAAGGACAGGGTCAAGGACTGGGTCCCACCTGGATCATCCTTATCATCCTCGACCGCACAGTCTCATCGGAGTCTTCAGGGAGACAGTGCTTTGAGGGAAAACCTGTGGTATTAACATATTGTGGGTGAGGGCTGGATGCTGCCTTATCTGTTACTAAACTTTAAGAAATAAAATATTATAATCCATGGACTGCAAATCCAACAACTTAGGGGGATCTATTTGTGCGTGATGTGTGCAAATGAGTGTGTACGAGTGCAGTTTCTCAAAAACAGTTTTGCTCTAATACTATTTTTGTGACAATTTATTTGTGAAATACAAAAAATATGGGCCCCTTGTACTGAAACAAGGTACCCAAACCTTGGATGCTGAGGAGCTGCTGAGTTGCTGAGTAA